>NW_008337640.1:1364936-1377026 GCF_000622305.1 Nannospalax galili | reverse complement strand
ACCTAACTGGTTTTAGCTGTGGTTTGAATGCCCTGGGGGGCAGGATAACAAAACTGATTAGAGAAATTTGCCTTAGAAGCTGACTCCAAGGCTTACGTGAAGATTTCTTAGGACTTTTGGGACTTTTCTAGCAGTGTTAGGATAGGAAAGTAGTGAAGTGATGGTTTCCAAGAAAACGTGCCTGAGATCAAGATCTCAGGGGATTTTGCTTGGTTCCCAGCATAGGCCTTCCCGCAGATTTAAGAAACTGGAGGCCATCCTAATGACTCTTAAGTGGCTGCTGCGTCACCAGATTTTAGATAGAAGGTCCTTTGTCTACACCTGTGCAGGCGGTCGGAGGTTGTTAGGGGGCAGAGAGGCCTTCAGCTGATGTCAGGGGGTAGCCCTGACCAGAAAGCTTCAATTGCCTCTCCGTCTTTAACGTCCTCACGCGAAGACTCTAGACTGAAAACAAAAGGAGGAAATTAGAAGAGATTTGTTCTCCTGATGGGAGATGAAGGAAAGAAAAGATTTTTGCTGCTCTCCTGGTGGGAGAGGTACTCACAAATTCTGCATTTCCGGGGGTGCCAGCTGCTGGCTGGCACAAAGTTCGGAGGCTCTCACGCTGGGCGCCAGATATGGGCATGCGGGCTTCGCAGAGTGCCAGCTGCTGGGCATGGCACCGGTCTCCCTTACGCCGCTGGGGGGCGTTGCTGGCGGGTCCCTGCTTCCCCGTGTCTCCGTGGGTCTCTGCTACCGGGGCTGGCCTGGTAGAGTTCCGCCCCAATTTCACCTTGCACTCTCTCTCTGAGTTCGGGACCCGTCAGCTGCCGGGTCATGAGGAGAGGTGCAGGGCAGCTGAAGCTGGATTTCCGTGAGTCGATGATGGGAAGATAGTGCCCCCCGGGGAGACTGGATCATAGGCAATGAGACACAGGACTCAGCTTAGTCCATGTTACAGCTCCAAGTCCAGCAGCTCCAGCTCCAGCTCCAGCTCTGATTATTAAGGGGGAATCAGGATATTTATACTATGGAGGTGGTAGTGAAAACCTTAGCTGATAGGTACTCCTGGGATGCTTCATTTACATAGGGCGGTGGGCCTCTATCAGGCTATCAGACAACTCCTGATTAAAACCTGGTGGCTCCTGTGCCGGAGGGCATGTATCTTGTGACGGGCATTTCAAAAGTAAGTCAGGGAGGAGAGCAGAAGGCGCCCCGCTGAGAAGGGGAGTCTCCCCATTTGCACTGAGCCGGCTTGCGGCTATCCGGACATGGGGAGACTGCTACCCTAAACAGCAGGGGTCCCCAACACTCATATATACATTTTATTCATTTTTATTTTATGTGTATGAATGTTTTGCCTACATGTATGTGAGTGCACCATGTGTGCAATGCTTACAGAGGCCAGAAGAGGATGTCGGATCCCCAGAACTGGAATAAGGATGGGTGTTAGCTACCATGTGGGTGCTGGGAACTGAACCTGGTTCCTCTGCAGGAGCAGCCAGTGCTCTTAACCACTGAGCCATCTTGCCAAGCCCTTAAGACTGTCTTATTAGAGTGTCTTTCTCTCTGGTTGCAGATCTGATCCAGGATCATGCATTGTATTTAGTTGTGATACCTGCTTATTTGCTTGTTTGTAGTTTGGCTTCTTTGATTTTTTTTAAAGAAAGAGTCCCCCTGTCACCCCAGCTGGCCTGGAACTTGCTATGTAGATCAGTCTGGCCTCAAACTCACAGAGATCCACCTTCCTCTGCTTCCTGAGTTCTGGGATGTACCACCACATCTGGCTTCATTTTGGTTTTTATAGAATGTCTTTCTCTGTCTGTTTGTCTGGTGCATTTTGGGGATAAAATACCACAGGAGTGATGCTTGTGCTCAGTGCATTACATCTCCCAGCCCTTGGCACCCATTTACCCCAGTATGTTGGTCATGTAAAGTTGGTAATCATCAGTGTTTCCATGCTTTTCACCTTTATCTTTGTAAAAATTATGTCATCTGTGGAAAGACATGCTAAGACTTCCTGTGCGGTGCTCAGTGTTTCTCAGAGTGTGGTTAGAGAGGATCTGAGAATGATGACATCAAGAGGATAAAGTGGAAGAAGATGCCACTTTATTTTTATTCTGCTTCAGAAGTCATATGCCTTCACTGCTACAGCATTTCTTTTGGCTTAAGCAATCACAAAGGTGTACTCAAATTAAATCAAGGGGCTGCAGAGCCTGTTATTCCATGAATAATGGAATAAAAGGCACTTTTCAGTAAACAATTGTAGACCTAAAGTGTCATTGCAGTTATCTCTGAAAAATCCTGTCTTCCTCAATGACAAGGTCATGCCTGCTGGCTCACTAGCCCTTTGTCCTGACAGTACCACTAGTTCTACTCCACTTCAGTCTGTTCACTTTTCAGGCCTCTGTGAATCCTCTCAGGATGAATTTTCAGGGGAGCCCTGACCTTACCCTTTAGTGGATTTGATGGAGCCTAATAGCATCATGTGACTATGCTGCCTCCATTCAGTGCCACCCAGAGCTAAGATGTGCCAGACTCCTTGAGCATGCTGTCACAGCATGGAACACACACACACACACACACACACACACACACACAACCATTGTCCTCTGTCCCAGAGCGACTATGCTAGATAGCCTCACTTGTCAACTTGACACACTTGGGAAGAGGGAGCCTCACCTGGGCAACCTCCTTTATCAAACTGACCCGTGGACTTTTTGTGAGGCATTTTCTTGATTGTTGAGTGATGTGAGGGGGTGCAGCCCACTGTGGGTGTGGATGATGGCACCCTTGGGCAGATGGTCTTGAGTTGTATATGAAATCAGACTGAGGACTGGGGAGATGGTGCAGCTGTTAAAGGCTCAGGCTCACAACAAAAAGAAAGCAGGCTGAGCACAGGCCAGAGGAATAAACCAGTAAATGGTATTCTTCCGTGGTTTCTGCTTTAGTTCCTGATGTCAGGATCCTGCCTGAGTTCCTGCTTGACTTTCCACAGTGATGGGATTTGACCTGGGAGTCGTAAGATGAAATAAACCCTTCCTTCCCAAGTTGGTTTTGGTCACAACAATAGAGAGTAACTAGGACAGCTACTTATAAAGAGCGTTTGACTTTCTAACCTCTTTGATTTCCAGTTCCCTTTAGGCTTTTTCATTTTTAAAAATGTGTATGAGTGTTTTGCCTGCATGTATGTAAGTGCACCCATGTGTACAATGCCTGCAGAGGCCAGAAGAGGGTGTCAGATCCCCTGAAACTGGAGTTACAGATGGCTGTTAGCTGTCCTGTGGGTTCTGGGAACTGAACCAGGGTACTCTGCAAGAGCAGCCGGTGTTCTTAATCATAAAGTCACCTCTCCAGCCCCAGGCCTTTTCACATTTAATGAAAGAATCTGTGCATAGCTAACAGTTGACTTCTTCCACTCCTTAGCACACTACAGTCTGAGTTCTATAAGGCTTCTAAGATCTGTAGACTTTGGGAACTCTTAGGTTCTAGACAGAATAGAGCTCTGTGTTCTGATCCTTGAATGGGATGATAATTTTCAGATTTTTCTATTTGTAAAATATTTCATCAGATGTGGGGATAAGGGGTTGTTGTGTATAGTAATCTAACTCAGAGGCAAACAAATCATATTTTACTATGAGAGGATATTATATGTATATAAACATTACAAATAGTCAAGTATTTTGAACAAAGATGATATGAAGATATTAATTAAGCATTTAGAAAGGTAATCACTACAATAGCCTAGGAACTAATAGCAAGAATTGACAATTAAAACTGCATGAAATTTAAGGTTTATGCCCAACAAAGGAAATGACAGAGTGAAGAGACAGCCTACAGAACGGAAGGAAATCTGCCAGCTATATATCTGACAAAAGATTAATAATCAATATATAAAAATTCCTAAAAACAAACAAACACTAAACCCCTCAAATTATCCAATCAATAAATGAACAAATGAATTGACAGATAGTTCTCAAAAGAGACTCAAATGGCAATAAATATATTTTAAAATATTCAACATCCTTAGCCATGAGGGAAATACAGGTCAAAACTACTGTAAGATTCCACCTCACCTCAGAATAGTTATCATCAAGAAAACTAACCAGGGCTGGTAAAGATGTGACAGAAAAGGGGATCTTATGCACTATTGGAAAGAATGTAAATTAGTGAAGTCACTATGGAAGTCAGTAGGGAAACGCCTCAAAAAAACTAAAAACAGGACTACCATATGATCCAGCAATACCACTCCTGGGAATATACCAGCCGGACTATAAGCATATCACAGAGACACCCGTAGATTCATCCTTGTTATAGCACAGTTCATAAGAGTCAAGTTATAGAACCAGCATAGATGCTCATCAACAGATGAATGGATAAAGGAATTATAGTATACACAATGGAACTTTATTCAGAAATAAAGGAGAATGAAATTTGTCACTTGTAGGAAAAAAGATGGAATTAGGGATCATCATGTTAAGTGAAATAAGCTAGATTTAGAAAGACTAATACCACATGTTTTCTCTCATATGCAGAATCCAGATTTTAGAAAAAACATATGTAAGACACAAAGAGAGATTATTTAGGAAAAAGATGATTACTAGTAGGAGGAAAAGGGAAAAAGACTGAGTTAGGGTGGAGTGTGATCAAAATGCATGCTATACGTGCATGAAAATGTCATAGGGAAGCCTGTTATTTGTGCAACAAATAAACCTTAGTAAAAAGTATTTTTTTTAAAATAAGTGATCAACTTCACTGTCATTAGGAAAATGTAAGTGGAAACTACAAGATGCCACTGCATACATATTAGAATGGCTAAAATTAAGAAGATTGTCTGGTGGGCTGGGGATGTAGCTCAGCAGCTTGCTCAGCATGTATATATAAGGTGTTGAATTTTATCTTCAGCACAGAGTAGGAAAAAGACTTAGTCACAATGACAGGAGCCTGTAATACAACACTCTTGTTAGACTGTGAATACAGAATTGTAAGTTCAATGCCAGCTTGAGCTATATAGTTAGACCTTGTTTCAAAACCAAAACCAGACTACCAAGTAAAAAGACTGAGCACCTCAGGGTGTTGGCAATCTGAACTCTCATTCAGTATTGCTGGAAGTGGGAACTGGCACAGGCAATATGCAAAATAATTCGAGAACTTCTTCAAAAAGTTCAAAAAAGATAAAAAGTACACATTTTATCTTGTGACCCATTATTCCACACCAGACTTTTACTCAAGAGAAATGAGAACATATAAAACTTCAAATATTTGCATATGAATGATCATGAGGATCCAATTTATAATAGCCCCAAACGTTGAACAACCCAAATGTGCATTGATGGGTGAAAGGATAGACAAATTGTAATTTGTCCATGAAATGAAATACCGGATTATTTTGCTTAAAGTAATGAGCTATTGATATATGAAACAGCATGAATGTGTCTCAAAATAATTATACCGAGGGAAAGAACTTGACAGAAATAAATATATACTGAATAATTCCACGTGTGAAATTCTACAAAATCTATAAGCACAGAAAGAAGATCAGATGGGGGGAGCATTGAGGAGGAGCAGAAGAGATGGAGGGACGATAATGTTACTGATTTATGTTCAGCACCTTGATTTTGATGACTTCACAAGTGCATACATCAAAACTGATCAAATTGCATCTTCAAACTTTTTATTTGCATTTATTTGCTTTTTTGTGTGTTTATGTGTGTGGAGGTTACAGGACAACCTGTGGGAATGGGCTCTCTTCTTCCACCATGTGGGATCAAGGAATCCAATTCAGGTTTTCAGACTTGAAGGCATTCACCTTTTCTCACTGAGCCACCTCACTGGCCCCAAACTGTATACTGTAAGTATGTGCATTTTAAGTGGAAAGTGAAGAGTACTCTGCATTCTGATCATTTATCCATTACATATGGCTACTTGTAATGCAAATGTTTTGATTCACAAGCTGGGAGGTAAAAATGAGGTCCTAGGGGCTAGAGAGATGGCTCAGCGGTTAAGAGTGCTTACTGCCCTTCCAGAGGACTTGAGCTTTGTTCCTAGCAAGTGCTTGTAACTCCACCTCCAGGGGATCTTTACTAATTTGCTTCTCTGACACTGTGATAAAACACTAACCAAAAGCAACTTGGGGAAGGAAAGTGTTTATTTGGTTTATAGGTTACAGTCCCATCGAGGGAAGTCAAGGCAGAAACTCAAGGCAGGAACTGAAGCACAGACCATGGAGGATCAGTGTCTACTGGCATGCTCCTACTGGCTTGTTCAGCTACTTTTCTTCTACAGCCCAGACCCACCTGACTAGGAATGGCTCCACTCCAAGCGGGCTGAGCCCTCCTGCAGTAATCAGCAATCAACAAAATGCCCACAGACATGGCCAGTCTAATGGAAGCAATCCTCAGTTAAGGTTCTTGCTTCCTAGATGACTATAATTTGTGTCAAGCTGACAAAAACCAACCAGCACAAGATCTGAAACCCTATTCTGGCCTCCTTGGGCACCCACACACTTGTAGCATACACTCATACAGACACTCCTGCACATACATTAAATAAGTAATTTCAAAATGAGGTGCTATTTTACTCATCTCATCTAACCTTTGACCTTTCCTAGTCCACATTGTACTAAACTTAAGAGTTCTGAGAGTACTTTGTCCAAAGGGCCCATAAGTACCATTTTAGGAAAGCCAGTTGGTTCACTTGGCTGCTGGGTCACTGAGGCTGCCTTTTGGTTGCTGCCATCGCTGTTCCCAGCAATGGGTCTTTACTCTGACAGGTAAGGAAAGGTTCTGCCATCAGCCATATACTATCCTCAGAACAAGACTTCTATGTTTACATCTAAGTATGCACACAGTCTGTTTCCTTTACCTCCGCATAGTTTATTCATGATGTATAAGTAAGCAAGAGTACTATGTTCTAGAAAAGTGTTTCTGGTCAGTATGATAGTATGAAATAATCCTATAAGGGCCTTTGCCTAAATTTCCACCTATTAAATGCCTTATCTCTTTCTCTCTGTTAAAACAACAGACTGACTACACTTAATCAAGGCTTATTGTTTTTCCATATTCTTATGATCCTGAGCTGGTGCTTTATCACAGAATTAAGCAGACCTCAAACTAATCTTTGAAGACAACAGATGCTTACTAACATTTTTTTCTTTTTCTTTTTTCTTTTTTTTATTTTTGAGATGGTCTCCCTGTAGCCACAGCTGGCCTGGAACTTACTTAGGATGGCTTCAGTCTCACAGAGATCCATCTGCCTCTGTCTCAAGAGTGCTGGGATTAAAGGCATGTGCCACCACAGCAGACCTAACTTTCTCTTTATAAAATGAAGGGTGTCACTCAAATGTAATGATCTTTTCATTTCTAGGGACTGAAACTGCTGTGAACTAAATGAAAGGCTAGTTCCCTGTTTTAAAAAATGTTTTTAAAGAAAGCATCACATACTCCATGGATAGGCATTTGGAATTGGTCTGTGTGTGGGTAGAGGATTAGGTTCTCTGCATCTTTATGTGATAAAAATGCAGACGTCTTCATGAAGAATTCCCCAGAACTGTCCCCAGTCTAGTCATCCTCCCCCAGGGAGTTGCTCTGTGGGTGTTGGATTAAAGGAACTGAGTTAGAGAATAATATAGCAGTTCATCTTGATTTCAACTTGATAGAATTTAAAATAACCATGTAAATAAACCCCTGAATGTGTTGGTGAAGGATTATCTAAATTAATTGAAATGGGAAGACCTACCACACTATTCTATGGGCTGGAGTCCTGGACTGCATAAAAAGGAGAAAGGAAGCTGAGCACCAACATTCGTCTTCGTCTGTTTGCGTGACTCTGGATGCAGAGTGACCAGCTGCTTCAACGTCCTGCTGCCATGCTTTGCCCACCAAGATGCATTGTACTCTGCAACTGTGAGTCAGAATAAACCTTTTCTTCTTTAAGCTGCTTTTGTTGGGTATTTTGTCACACCAAGCACCTATTATAGGTAATGTGTAAGGGAAGTTCAGTGGTCCACAGCCAAACCTCTCCAGCTTCTTAGTGATCTTAAATAGAAATCAAGCACACAGCAGTAAGGCATCAGTAAGATTAAAATAATAACATTAAGCTAGTCAACCCAGCTGAGGTGAACTTCCTGGACATGAATTCAGGAAGCAGACAGGAAGCAAGGAGTTTTTTTTCATAGTGATTGGAAGTCTAAAGATTGGCTTATCCCTTGTCATCCAAAGCTGCCTACAAACACAGGGACAGTGTGAATGAACTCTGCTGCGTGTTTGGTCTTTCAAAACTGCTTTGTTATGGTCCCAACAGTTGTACAGAGCATTGTGTAAACTAGGTCCATTCCTCCCTTTGGTATGCATTCATGTGCTGAGGCCTACGTAGGACCTGGAATGAATGTCCATCTTTTGAAATGGTGGTGCAGAAAGGTATTCTCAGGCTGCCTGATCCACAGCTGCATCTTCCATTTCTGCAGCTGAGCTAAGAAGCTAATGTCTGGCTTAGACAGACACTCCCACTGCACTTGCCTTTGTCCATCAGTAGCAGCTGCTTTTGACACATTCAAGACAGATACATCATCTGAGCCAGCATAATCAGTTATGGGCCATTTTTGGGGCATGAGTATAACATACCCACATAGTTATCGACTTCTAGAAACTTAAATATTTTCATAGTAAATATGAAACTGCTCTTCTAGAGTTCCCACATTGTTGGGACCTAAAGGCCCCACCTTGCATAGGTCCAAAAGGAAGTTACTGGGGGCATGGCCTGATTGCTTTGAAAGTCTGAAGAATACTTCCGTACTGCTGAGGAGTGCATGATCAGCACGTGACCATCCTTAAGATACACCCTGGGGGAAAGGGGATTTCCAGGTGCCTTTATAAGCTTTGTAACACCTGCAATAAGTGAGTCCCTGCCTGACTAGATTCCCCATGGCGTCTGAGTGTCCCCGGGTACTGGGGGCAGCGAGGGCTGGTGAATGGCGTGCTTACTCATCCCCAATCACCATCTCCCTGGGGGTCGCTGGTTCGAACCCTCAGCAACTGGCACTCAATGTGGTGCTCAAAGGAAGGTGAAAAGAAGAAAAGAAAGAAGAAAGAAGGGAAATGGATTGGGGCCAATCGGAGGAAGTTTGGGGTAAACAAGACCCTAAATATGGGTAACACAACTTTTAAGTTTCAAGACCCGTGCTTAAAGTGCTGAGAGATATGCTTAAAAGCAGGGGATTGGATTTGTCAGATCCGTAGCTCAAAAGGTTTGGGCAGAGGTGATTCATTTGGCTCCCTGGCTACTTGGGGCTAATGTTTTTACAGGGGATACATGGGAATCATGGGAAGGGTTTGAGGAAGAAGGCAGAGATGCAACAGAAGTGAAACTAAAAGCAGCCAAAGTAACAATTGGCACCTCGGGCGTGCCCTGGCTAGCTTCAGAGCCTCTCAGGCAGAAGGGCAGGGTGGAGCGAAGCACATGGGGTCGGCGGCAAAAGCCTCCTATCCACCCACCTTGAATTAATGCTTGAGCAAGTCCAGGGCCTGCAGGAAAGCCGGGCGGGACTGGCAGCAGCACATGCCGGGTGCATTGAAAAAAACAAAAAACAAACAAGCAAACAAATAACAAAAACAACAACAAAAACAAAGACCTTTGGCTGTGAGCTGCAACCAGCTCTGGGACAGCTGAAAAGGCCTGGAGGAAGGTGGCTCAGGGAGGGCCCCCCCCGCCCCTTCAGTTCTGCAGGCAGCCAGGGAACCCCCCCGCCCCCCGCCCCCCAGTCCCGGCGGAGGGCTGTGCTCACTGAATCCCAGGGCCGAGGGCACCCTTAGTAAAAGCCTACAATATTTTTACTGACTGGGGCAGATGTGGAGAAACCAAAAAGCAGCTCAATTCAAGGAAGTCATGGCCATTGCTTTCTGACAGTATTCAGACCTGTATGCTCCTTAAAGAGAGAGAAGCCCCTATTTTCTTACAGCATCTTAGGGGGCACCAAGGATTGCCTGGGCTTTTATCCCAAGGCAATGCAGAGGCAGACAAGATGGCTTATTGTGTACAGGTACTGCCTCTGCAACAGCCAGAGGTGAACCCCAGGGGACTCAAGCCCAATTCTTTGTGGCAAGCGGATGTCACACACTATGCTCCTTTTGGAAAGCTTAACTATATTTTTGTGTCCATTGACACATTCTCATATGCCTGTTGGGCTACCACTCATATAGGGGAGAAGTCTAAATATGCTCAGTCTCATTTTCTCCAGTGCTTTGCAACCATCAAAATCTAAAACTTCAATTACAAAAACTAAAAGAAGGAATAAGCCCCCACAAACAGTTGGGTATGGCCTTATTCACTATTAATGTTCTTAATTTTCAAAAAAAATCAGTTGGAATCCCGGTTTCAGAAGCATTGGGGACGACAGAAACAGAGACCTGAGGTACGGGTAAGATGGAAGGACCCCATTACAGTGCAATGGAAATGCCCAGATCCATTGCTAACCATGGGTTGAGGCTTTGGGTGTGTCTACCCTACAGGAGATTCAAACCCCATATGGGTGCCTGCGAAAAACCTTAAGTGGGTAGGCCAGGATCTGACTGACTAGCATGATGGTCCATGGACAATAGTTCATGAGAAAAAACTCCTCTCTTTATTTGTATCCATCTGAAGTAAAGGACTCAGTTCCTTAACTTTATTTCAGCCTCTTTGACAAATGGCTGATTGGCTAAAAGGTACATGGTCCCAGAAATATTTCAACTTGTCGGACGCCATGACTTGCTTTGTTTCTCTTGATAATGCTCATCTTTAAGTGTCTTTACCAGACAATTCAGTGACAGAGGACCCTTGGAACTGCCACGGCCCACCTCCTCATGATTATGGACTCGCCCAGGACTCCCTCTGTTTGCCCACACTTGGCTAACCGAGTTAGGCAGAGACTAAGACTGTCACGGGCTGGCATTACCTACACGGCTGCCCTTAATCATGATGCATTTTTAGCCAAGGACAGGTAAGATGTCCCATGACAAGTACTTCTAAGACAGGACATGCACATGGCCAGGTGCATGATCCAATGACGGGCAAGGCTTGATCAGAGGTGACACAACCTAAGACAGGCAAAAATGCATAAGATTAGAGGAAGGAGATAGCCATCTTTCCTCAGGGAGGCGCCTATGAGGTGGATAACCCTTGAAATAAAGCCAGTCCATCCTTAAAATAAAAAATAAAAAGGGGGATATGTGGGGACCTAAAGGCCCCACCTTGCATAGGTCCAAAAGGAAGTTACTGGGGACGTGGCCTGGCTTGCTTTGAAAGTCTGAAGAATACTTCCGCACCACTAAGGAGTGCATGATCAGCACATGACCATCCTTAAGATACACCCTCGGGGGGGGGAGGGGGGATTTCCAGGTGCCTTTATAAGCTTTGTAACACCTGCAATAAATGAGTCCCTTCCTGACTAGACTCCCCGTTGCATCTGAGTGTCCCCGGGTACTGGGGACGGCATGGGCTGGTGAATGGCGTGCTTACTCTTCTCCAATCATCACCTCCCCAGGGGTCACTGGTTCGAACCCCTGGCACCCCATGAACTTTCATGTACATTTAAAATTTTTTAAAATTTATTTTTATTTATGTATATGAGTGGTTTGCTGTGTATATGTAAGTGCACTGTGTGCATGCAATACCTGTGGTGGCCAGAAGATGGTGTCAGATTTCCTCGAACTGGAGTTAGGGATGGTTGTTAGTAACCATGTGGGTGCTGGGAACCTAACCTGGGTCCTCTGCAAGAGCAGCCAGTGCTCTTAATATCTCAAGTTAAAAAAGATTTTTATTTAAAAACAAAAAACAGAGGGAACCATATTATTGCACTGTGTGCATGCAATACCTGTGGTGGCCAGAAGATGGTGTCAGATTTCCTCGAACTGGAGTTAGGGATGGTTGTTAGTAACCATGTGGGTGCTGGGAACCTAACCTGGGTCCTCTGCAAGAGCAGCCAGTGCTCTTAATATCTCAAGTTAAAAAAGATTTTTATTTAAAAACAAAAAACAGAGGGAACCATATTATTCCAACAACCTACTGACAAATTATAGATACCAGATCAAGAAATATATGTCTAGGTAAGGTTTATCTGAGAACAATTGGTCTTTG
>NW_008337640.1:1310546-1364312 GCF_000622305.1 Nannospalax galili | reverse complement strand
ATATGTATAGCTAGCAACAATGCCAGACAAGCGATACCTTCTTTTGAGTTGTTGGCCAGGGTGGCCAAAGGGATTCCCAGATAGTAACCCAATATAGAACTGGGAAAATGAACAGGAGACCCCAATCTTATCCAAAGGAGTACTGGCAACTGATTACCATTAGATGAGGAACAGCTGACCCTCCTAAAACAAAGACCTCTAGATAGGATGACTAGATTCACCAGAAGGGGAAGTAGTGGGGAATAGCTGGGGGTGCCAAGAACACAGCAGACAGTAGCAGGGATATTAGAGTATAAGGGCTCTAGAGGGGGGAGGGAGGCTATGGGAGGGTGCCATCTGGGAAGTGGGTGTTGAATAAGATGGTTTGGGATGTTCTGTGTGATATACACACACACACACACAAAAATCAACAAATTTGAAAAATGTATTATGTTTGAGGAGGAAGCATGGAAATTTATGTCATGTTAATTAGTAGAGGTGATAAACATTTCCATTGAAATCTACCCAATGACTTTATAGACATACACAGGTGCCAAGGATCCAAGTGCGACTGATTATGCCTAGTAATAATCAGACACATACAGATTAGAGATGCATGCGCCAACATCTTTGTGTTATGAGCAAAAACAATGAGTCTTTCTGCAAGGAACAATATATTCTAAAATGAAATGGAGATCTTTTGTAAAGGTTAAAAACTCATTCAACTTTATGTCTTACAGGGCTTATACTGAGTTCAATATTGTATAACTGTATTAATTCAACTGTGAACCTAGAAACTTATAACCACTTGTGAAAGAGATGTACTCTAACTCTGGAGTGTGTTACTGAATATGTTAAAGTTGTAACAAAATGCTTCTTCTAATCATATAGTTATTAAAAATTTTTAAAAATTTTACTTCATGTTAAATAGTAGAGGTGATAAACATTACCAGTGAAATCTACCTGATGACTTTATATCCATACTCAGGTACTAAGGATCTGAGTCTAACTGACTGTGACTAGTAATAATCAGATACATAGAGATTAAAGACACATGTGCAAACATGTAAGTGTTGTAGCATTAAAAAAATGTAGGACATGGCATATCTTATAATGAAATGGAGATCTTCTTTAAAGGGTAAAAACTCATTCAATTTTATGTCTTACAGGGTTTATACTGAGTTCAATATTGTATGACTGTATTAATTCAACTGTGAACCTATAATTTTACAGCCACCTTTGGAAGAGGTGTATCCTTGCTCTGGAATGTGTTACTGAATATGTTAAAGCTGTAATGAAATGCTTCTAATCATGTGGTTATTAAATTTAAAAAAATTTAAAAAATATCTGAGCTATCCCTCCAGTTCCCACTTAAATTATTTTATTTTTTCATTATTTTTATTTTTTATATGCATGAGTATTTAACTTGCAGGTATGTAAGTGCATCATGTGTGTGTAATGCTGGTGCAGGCCAGAAGAGGGTGTTGGAGCCCCTGGAAATGGAGTTAAGAATGGCTGTTAGCTGGTTGGGTGCTGGGAACTAAACCTGGATCCTCTGCAAGAGCAGCCAGTGATCTTCACTGCTGAGCCATCTCTCCAGCCTCCTTTTTAAAATTTTAAAAAAATTGCATGTATGTATTTATGTCTGTGTATGGGTATGTCCACAAGAATTTGAAGCCAGAGGCCTGAGATTCCCTAGAGCTAGAGTTACAGGTGGATGTGAGTCACTCAACATGGGTGTTAGGAAGTACACTTGGGTCTTGAAAGAATGGTATGTGCTTTTAACCACTGAGTCATTTCTCCAGCCCCATGGGATACCAATATTTTGAAAAGCAATTACACAAAAGGATGGCATATGGATTCCAGCATCTCACACCTTAAAATTAACCTAATTTTCAGAAGTGCATTGATTCCATCAAGAAGCAAAAAAAATCTGAACGAAGCACAGAGGGAGCTGTCCTGAGTTAAGAGCAACTTATGCTGTGGAAGGGCTAACGAGGATCTCTGAAGAATCTAAAATTCACTGAGTGTGGTGGTACACATCGTTAATCACAGTGGAAAGCAGAGGCAGGAGATCTCTGTGAGATCGAGGCCAGCCTGGTCTGCATAGTGAATTCCAGGCTAGCTGGGGCCACAGGGAGACCCTGTCTTAAAATAAAAGCCACCTCCACCACCATCAGGAACAACAATAGCAAAAAACCCTAAAATTCCATTTGTGATTCTTGACCGCTGTGGCCCATACCATCAAATACTAAAGTTGTATGCAATACTTTTCATACTACAGAATCATTCTGTGAATTACAGTGTCAGAAAATTTATAAAGTATGACAAGACTCTGAATTAGTTGGAACACTTTCCTTTCATCGTCCTCCCCACCCCCACCCCTACCAGGGACTCCAGAAGAGGGGGGATAAGCATTAGGGTTCTGAAATTCAGCAAATTTGTCACTGTTTTTTTTTTCCTTAGTCACCTTTTCTACCATCCAGAGTCAGCACCATCCTAAGGACAGCACATCAACTTGGGTGGGAAGCTTCCTTTTGCTTTTCTATTATGAAAGAAAAAGGCACAGTGGGTCATATGCCCTTCTCATCAGTCTCCTTGGCTCTCCTTGATCACAGACCCACTGAGCTGGTGATTGTGGCCACAGGAGAGCCTTGCAGTCCTTGGCTCAATCACCAGCTCAATGGGTCTGTGATGTTTTTAGCACGCACAGTGCTAAAGAATGGGTTACACTCATAGAGATACTGAGCCCTTCAGGCCTTGGGGTTACCATTGGTTCCTGCCCAGAAGCTACTGTTTTCTCTGATCGATCATCTCCTGTCAGCAAGGCCTTCTACACCACAAGAAGAATGCTGTTACTCAAGAGCATTATTTTCTTAGTTGTCACCTTACACAAAAATCCTGAGAGGCCCAGATTAATTCAGACCACCACTACCCTCCAGCTGAACAGGGTTGCGTCTCAGAAGTTGGGTGTGTGCGGCAGAAATGCCTCTCACCCATAGCCAGGCAGCAAGGGAGGAGGAGCAAGGATGATGGATAGGAAACCTCAGCACCCATCACAGACCCACATGGCATAAATAATACACAAATATGATAAACTTTATCAGGCATATAAACGTTAATTTAGAATTGCATCAGAAGAATGGATTGAAAAATATTCAAAATGGCCAAGAAGTTTGAAAAGCAAGAAAGGACATGGAATAAACACAGTCCTCTGAGGTGGGATTAAAGTTTAACTAAAATATTCTGAGGGATTTGTCTATTTTCCTACTATATACAGTGCATGTATATACAAGTATCTACCCTGAATTTCTATAACTTTAACATATTTAATAGAATATTTAGTTACGTTATTGTTTAAGAGTAGAGGATGCCCAGAGAGTACTCCCCAAGTCAGACTCTATCTTCATAATTTAGTCTTCATCACAGGCTCCCGAACTGCTGTAACACCAGTTTTACAGATGAGAACATTGAGAAATGAGAGGATAAACAATTTTTCTCAAAAACACAGTTTGTGAATGTGAATCTGTGATTTAGCCCAAAGCATGCTAACTAATTCGGTGTCTTTCTCTAGTTTACAAAATGTTCAACATTACAATTCATAGAATTATAGAGTTTATCTGTGTTTATCGTATGACCCTAAGTCTCATGTCTTGTCTTTTCTTGTCTTTTTTTCTTTTCTTTCTTTTCTTCTCTTCTATTTTCTTTTTTCCTCTCCCTCCCTCCCTTCCTTCCCCCTCTTTCTCTCTCCCTTTCTTTCCTTTTCTTTCTTTCTTTCTTTCTTTCTTTCTTTCTTTCTTTCTTTCTTTCTTTCTTTCTTTCTTCCTTTCTTTCTTTCTTCTTTCAAGATAGTGTCTCACTATGTAACCCCGGCTAGCTTGGAACTTGCTGTGTAGACCAGGCTGGCCTTAAACTTGAAGCAATCTTCCTGCCTCTACCTCCTGAGTTCTGGGATTCTGTGTGTGCTACCACATCTTACTAAACCTTGTCACTTACAGTCTGAGATCCTTTCTGCTTGGTTTTAGGGTGCTCCGGAGGAGAGTGGTGAATAGTGGTCTAGTATAGAAGTTGCTAAATTTCGTCTGTGACTTACAGAATGATAAAAGTTTTACTATAATATAGCCACAATGAAAGAAAAAAAAAAACAGTGCTCTGTGTATCAATACAAAAACCTCTTGTTAGGAAGGCAAGCATTTTGCTATTTTTATTTTCTTTCCTTTCTCTATTTCTTCCTTCCTTCCCTTTTTTTTTCTTTTAGTCTATTTGAGAGAGGGTCTCCCTGTAGCCCCAGCTGGCCTGGAACTCACTATGAAGATCAAGCTGTCCTGAACTTACAGGACCATGTCTGCCTCTGACTCCCAAGTGAGTGCTGAAATTAAGGAGTTCCTTACCTCACCCAGCTGTGTACTGCTATTTCTGTTTCACTCCGTTCCACTGAATTTTATGTTCTATCTTTAAATATCTCATTGTCCAAGATTTATTATAGTGGTTACAATGATGTCTTCAGATACTGAATAATTGTCTTAGTCTGTTCAGTACCATCAACTGGGTAGTTTATCAAAGGAAATTTATCTCTCACAGTTCTAGAGGCTGGAGTCTAGTCAAGGTGTCAGCAGACATGGTATCTGCTTTCTAATTCTTGTGTCTCCACTTAATAGAAAGGGAGAGGATGTCTTTAGAGGGTACTAATCTTATTCAGGAGGGCTCTTTCTTCAGACCATAGCAGTGGTCATTCTGACCAGAGCTCCCGGTTGTTCAGAGAGAACCAGGAGGCAGAAGGCAGAAGGATAAGGAGATAGCTGTGGTTCCAGCACAAGCCGTGCTAGATAGATTCAGTTGTCCACTTTACACACCCAGGAAGGTGGAACCTCAATTAGGGAATTTCCTCTATTGGGCTGACCTGTAGCTGTGTCTGTAAGGCATTTTCTTAATTTAATTGATGCTGGAGGGCCCAGCCCACTGTGAGCAGTGCCATCGCTGGGCGGGTGGGCCTGGGCTATATAAGAAAAGTAATTGAGCCAGCCAAGGGAACAAGCCAGGAATCAGCGCTCCTGAATGGTCTGTGCTTTAGATCCTGCCTCCAGGTTCCTGCCCTGAATCCTCTCAATGATGAACTGTGATTGGGATTTGTAAGCCAAATAAACCTTTTCCTCCCCAAGTTGGTTTTAGTCAGAGTATTTTCTCACGGCAATAGAAAGCTAAGACAAAAGGCAGCCTCAAGATTTCTAGAGATTGTTGGAAGGTTTTCAGATGAAGGCTGAGAACTGATGTAAATAGCAAAAGACCAATCAAAACCATGCAGATGACGTCACTGGACAAGAGCTCAGAAAGTGAGAAGGGAAGAGGGGAGAGAACTGCTTCCTTTCAGCAAGCACCAGTGTTTAAAAGAAGAGAAGATGCATCCACAGGAGAGGACTATGTATGCAGGAGCAATGTGCAAGGGAGGAAGCCACAGGATGGTGGGCAGCAGAGGTGCCTACAAAAGTCCCCATTCATTTTATCAACGTACTTGTGTGTGTGTGTGGGTTGGGTTGAATTCGTGCGTGTGCATGTGTGTGGATGCTTGTGTGGGTATATACCCAGGCAGGGTCTGTCACTGAACCTGGAGCTCACTGTTTCAGGTGGTCTAGCTAACCAGCTTGCTCATGCACTCCCTATTCTCTGCTTCCCAAGGGCTAGAATTGTAGGTGAACCACCACTGTCTCCATTTTTACTGGCACTGGAGATACGAACTTAGGTCCTCATATTTTCCTCAAGCTTGAATAGCAAGCAGTTTTTCCCACTGTGCCATCTCCCCAGCTTCCAACCCTACATTTTCTATTTGGGTTGTTAACAGCTTTGCTTCAGATTGCATACCTGGCTGTTTGCCATGCTTCCCTTACTGACCTCTGGGGCCAGGAGGCACAGCTCCACCTGAAATCCATCCTGAGTTCAGAAATGCACACCCCACCAAGCCCTTGTATCTGCTGGAAAATCAACACGTTTAGTGTTTTCCACACACCAGGTGTATATTTGCTACAAGTCATGGAATCTCATGACTATTCTTAAAAAGAGCAGACTATGCCAGGCATGGTGGGCACTTGGGAGGCAGAGTCAGGCAGATCTCTGTGAGATCGAGACCAGACAAGTCTGGTCTATATAGAAAGCTCCAAGTTTGCTGGGTCTACAGGAAGATCCTGTCTCAAAAAAAAAAATATTTTCCTTAGTTTAGCAGGTCAGGGGAAGATTTAAAAAAAAAATTACCTTTGCCAAATGGCAAAGCCAGGCAAACATCCAGGTCGGTCTAGCTCTGCAGCATATTCTCCTACATAGCTCACCAGTCTACTGGGCCCCAAAGGGTACATCTTGCCTTTAAGCACCTTTCTCAGCCATCCAGGCCTGGGACTCATTCTCCATATGCCATTTCTGTTCAAGTCTCCCGCTTGAACCAGAGTACGAAGCCAAGTGATGCTCACTCACCACTGTGCCCGCCCAGAACCGCATGCTCTGTTTCCTTCTCACTCAAAGGCATCCAGGTTTTCTTTTTTCAAAAATTAATTTTTTATGCATGTGAGTATTTTGCCTGAGTGTATGTCATTGCACCCATGCTGTACAATGCCCTTGGAGATCAGAAGGGGGTGTCATGTCTCCTGGAACTGGAGTTACCAATGGTTGTTAGCCATTGTGTGAGTGCTCGGAACTGAACCCAGGTCCTCTGCAAGAGCAGCCAGTGCTCTTAACTGCTGAGCTATCTTTCCAGCCCCCATCCAGCTTGTATTAACTAAAAAAATAATTCTATCCTTATGCAACTATTGTTAGAAACAAATTAAAGCATCAAAAATTAATCATGGGATTATAGATACCACTACATAATCTTAACCCACAAATCAGGAAATGTCAGTCCTGTGGTAATGCTGCCTGGTTGTGCCAAGTTCCTGTGTCTCCTCCTCTGCTCACTGCCCTTGTCCTCTCTACTGCACTTCCTCACCAGCCTGCCAATGAGGTCCTAGAATGCTCTGGGCTAAAGCCTCAAGAATTATGGCATCAAGGATTTCAGCTGACCACAGAGCTCAATGTGTGATGAAAATATGAAGTAACTATGAGACAAGTGAATCCAAATTTATCCAGTTTAGATGATATGAATAAAAAATTGTGCCTGGTAAAGCTTCTGTAGCGCTACAGGTATGAAGCCTTCATAATTATAGAACAACATGGGCCAAAGAGTGATAGAGTAAACCAGGAAGACAAAGAGGATAGAAGACGAAAACACGGCCTTTGAAAAGGACTTTCAATAGTGGCAGAACTTTGATAGGTGGAGAAGGAAGCTGGGCATTCCTGACTAGGTTAATGTTAATGGTAGAAGCAAAGAAATAGAAGGGAAATGCAATCCCTTACTTGAGAGGTCAAAAGTGAGATAAGAGCCATGAAGATGGCTCAGCAGATAAACACATTTGCCTCCAAGCCTGATGACCAAAGTTTGATCCACAGGACCCACATGATGGAAAGAGAGAATCAACTCTTAAAGTTGTCCTCTGACGTCCACATGAGCACCATAGCACACACGTGCACACACACCCACACACTCTAAAATGTAATATTACAGATTTTAAAAAGAAAATGAGCTACGTACAAGTTGGAGATATGACTCGCTTGGTAGAGTACTTGTGTAGCACGCAGGAGACCCTGAGTTGATGCCCTGCACTGCACAAATGGACATGGTACACACTTATAATTCTAACACTAGGGAGGCTGAGGTAGAAGGATCAGAAGTTCAAGGTTATCCTCAGCTGCATGGTGAGTTTAAGGTCATCCTGGGCTATATTAGACTCTGACTCAAAAAAGAAAAATAGTAGAAGATGTAGCCTGATGTGGTGGTGCATTATCATACTTTCGAGACCCAAGAGGTGGAGACAGGAGGGTTAGGAGTTCAAGAGTCTAAGCAACATGGAGAGTTTGAGGCCAGCTTAGGCTACATGAAACCATTGCTGTTTCATTGTTACTTAAAACTTGTTTTGGATTTATTTATTTTTATGTGTATAAGTGTTTTACCTGTATGTATGTAAGTGCACCTGTGCACAGGCTAGAATAAATACATGCACAGGCCAGAAGAGGGTGTCTAATCCCTTGGGATTAGAGTTATGGATGGTTCTTATCTGCCATGTGGGTGCTGGGAACCAAACCTGGGTCCTCTGCAAGAATAGCCAAGAATAGCTTGAGATATCTCTCTAGCTCCTATTATTTACTTTTTTAAAAGATGGGAGAGGCTTTTTAAAAATTGGAAAAGAATTTTTTTAATGTTTTATTTATTATTTTTATTTTATGTGTATGCGTGTATTGCCTGTGTCTAGGTAAGTACACCCATGTCATGCAATGCCCATGGAGGACAGAAGAAGCTGTTGGAACCCCTAGAAATGGAGTTTCAGATAGTTGTTAGCTGCCATGTGGGTGCTGGGAATCAAACCTGGGTCTTCTGCAAGAACAACCAGTGTTCTTATCCTCTGAGCCATCTCTCCAGGCCTGGAAAAGAATTTTTAAAGACTGGAATCAGTTTTTGAACACCACTGTCCCGTCCTACTTAGGCAAATGATAAATTGAAATTCTTTATGGTTGTTTGTATGTTTGCTATTCTAATTTAGTCTTAAGGGCGCTCTAATCCTCTGATAAGGGTTCATTTTTATTTTCCCATTTCATGCTGGATATTCTGTTTCAATAAAAAATGAGTAAGCCCTTCTTTGAATGAAGAGTTCTGAGAGAATCTAAAGAACAAGTTCAGGTTTGTCTCACCTGAAGTGGATGCTAAGAGTCAGGCTGTTTTTATTTAAGCATCACTGTAATATGGCTTTTCATAGTAAACACTGTGGAATCTCATTTAGCCCTGGGTGGCCTCATATTTCCTATGAAGCCCAGGCTGACCTTGAACTCTGGTCCTCTTGCCTCTACCTCTCAAGAGCTAGAATGATAGGTATTTACCACCCCACCTGGCTGATGTGTAGATATTTAATTGTTAAATGTGAATTTCTTAAACTTGACAAAACTGAAAATTCAGCTCCCTGGGTGCCTTAGCTTCACCGCAGGTGCTGAGCGGTCACACGTGGCCAGTGGCTGCTGTAATGGGTGATGCAGCAGCTGGAACAGCTCCGTCACTGCAGCTACATTACACAGCTCTCATCTATTAGCTTAGCTATTTCTGCTTCTATTAACAAAACCCCTAATTTTTCCAGTTCTGGACACATCCAGTTCCATTGTATTGGGGAGTATTTAACCCTCCCCTCTAATAAACTGGAAAGAGTTTCTTTGAAAACCTTAGATCTAAGTCTGGATTAAATTTCACCTGAACACTGAGCCAGGCCCCCCAACCTCATCATCCATTCTTAGTCTGCCTTTCCTTTCCGTTTGGCAAAGTTCTCTTGAATACAAGGAAATATTTGATATTAACGAATGTTGCTGTCTAAATAATGTGATGCAGGCTTCTAGGGAAAAAGACTGTCTTCTACTCTCTAAATAAACAATCTTGTCCAGTTTTCATATATATATATATATATATATATATATATATATATAAAACTTCAGTGCTAATGAACTCACCATGTTTTTCATCCCCAGGCAGGGCCAGCAGGCAAATGCAGTTCCCTAGCCTTTGGGAACTGTACTGTCCAGTTCCCACATTATCTGCTCCTCCTGTGACTGGTTCCTGTTTAGTCCTATCTTCTGTGTCTTCACAATCTTTTAAGGCTAGCTGCTCTGCAAAATTCAGTCTCCCTTTTGTAGGGTAATTATGTCTCAGGGAATGGCCACTGATCCAAAGACTGTACCCCCCAGCCTTTCTTGCATCCAGTGTGGCCCTATAGGCCAGTTTTCATTAGCATGAGGAAAATCTTTATGTCACCTCCAGGTGACATTTTCAAAAAGCACCCATGTTACTTTCCCCTATCATCTCACCCTGCCAAAGGGAAAGGAGACTGCAGCTTTCAAGGACCATAGAACCAGAGGATGAATAGAGCTTGGATTGCTGAGGCACTGCACAGAGAAAATGCATGGAGCAGGAAGGACACCTCCAAGGGGGGGCTTGGCTGTAACTGGAAGCAAAGCCACTGAAATTTGGGGGTCACAGCATTTGTGTAATGTTACCCTAACTGAAAGTAGCTGATGTTTTAAACTCCTGGCCTTACATTCCCTCCCTTATTACCCTCTAGGGCCCAGCTTTCTTGACTCTAGAAGAAATGCTGCTTGCTTCTTCCACTACAGCACAGGCACCATGGTGTTAGGACATGGCGCTGGCATTTCTTACCTATTTGATGCTGCTTTCTGGTCAATTCACCATTGGCATCAATGCCATCCAACCTTTCCTAGCACATGGTGTTGTCATTGACATTATTATTTAGTCTGCCAGTGCTTAAAGAGAGAATTTGAAGACGAGTGGTAATATCAGTATTGAATATATAAGAAATGTATGAGCTAGTGTGCACATCCGTCTCTCCAAAACCAACTGAAAAACTACAAATTCCCTCCAGTCCTGACCCTTTTATTGTCTTGGCACTCCTTTCCACACTAGCTGCCTCCTCTCTTTGGTTCCTAAGAGATCTGTGTGTATCTGAGGGAAATCCAGCAGAAAAACCAAAGGTCACATAAAATCCTGCATGTCCTAGTTTGTTTCTCCATTGCTGTGACAAAACACTTTCACCAATACCAACTTGGGGAGGAAAGGGTTTATTTGGCTTACATTTCTAGGGTCACAGTTCATCAGGGAGCATAAGGTAGGAACTCAGGGCAGGAACCTGGAGGCAGGAGCTGGAGCACAGGCCATGGAGGAACACTGCTTACTGGCTTGCTCCCCTGGCCCATGCTCAGCCTGCTTTCTTATGCAATACAGAACAATCTTCCCAGGGGTGGCACCACTCACAGTGGGCTGGGCCCTCCCCATCACTCAAAAATCAAGAAAATGCTCCACAGACATGGCCACACACCAGTCCAATGGAGGAAATTCCCCAGTTGAGGCTCCCTCAACCCAGGTGTGTCAAGCTAACAACTAAAGCTATCCAGCACTCCACCCCAGAATTTCTACTGGTTTACATCTAAGGTGTAATGCTTCAATGTGTTAAACCTTGAAGCAATTATGTGACAATTAATGAGGATTCACTTTAGAGCTTTAAAAAAGCTTGCAATTTTATATTTCTGAAGAGTCCTAAAATGTGACGTTTTCTTGTATGTCTCAAATATTATTGATGATTTAAAGTCAGTGAGTTTGCAGACTGAAAAGAACTTCCTTTTCTGCCATGCTTTCAAAGTTTCTTTGCCACTTACTCGATGTATTGCTGATTCTTTCAAAGCTGACCTTGACCCATGGACAACAGCAGAATATGTACGTGGGGAGGTGCAGTACAGCCTGCAGCTTTTTATAAGAACAATGCTAAGAAATGTTGCCAAGTCAATGCATATGGTTAAAGTAACTCCCTTAGCCCCACCTCCACAAGGTCTAACCTAGTTGCCTCTAGCAGTCTGAATCCTATGCTACTCAAATCTGATCCCAAAACTGTGCATCCAAAGATGATTGATACTCTTTTACAAGTTATTTTTGTTTGTTTTGAGACAGGGTCTCAGGTTACCAAGGCTGGCCTTGAACTCCTGATCCTCCTACCTCTATCTTCTAAGACCTGGGATTACAGGTGTGTGCTATCAAGCTCTATCCAAGATAATGCTCTTTGAGCTGTTGGGACTGACTCTCTGGATATCATAGAGGAGCCACAGAGGAAAAAGATACCTGTAAGGAAGAGCTCAGTTTGAAGGTCACTAAGAAATGTTCTGTCCCCTTATATGCTCATCTCCTGAAAGTCCCTGGGCCATGTGGTCTCTTACCACCAAGAAACACATACCACTGGCTCTCAGAGATGATTAAGCAAAGCTTTTCTGTTTGCTTGTTTTAATTTTACTTTTGTTCTTTTGAGAATTACACACACACACACACACACACACACACACAATTCATTTTTATTGCATCCCCCCCCACCTCCTCCAACTTCTCTTATGTGGAGGTGCAGTAACAAGATGGTGCCGAGCAGCTGAGGTGAGGGCAGACCCAGCTGGCCAGCTTGGTGCACCACAAAAAGAGGAAGTAATGCTGATTGGAGCATAGCCAGTAAAGGATGTGTCATCACCTCCTGAACAATATGTTATACTATGAGAAGAACGTGTGTGGCATATGTGACCTCTAAGCTGATTGGATGACGGCTTTCCAGCCTATGCTAATGCTTGCAACTTTTTCCCTTAAATATTGATCAGCCTTGTCAATAAACGAGTTTTCCTGCTTGAAGCGACTCCCTGACGCATCTGATTGTCCTCAGAGAAAAGAGCTGTCGAAACAGGTGGGCAGCGCACTTCCCCCTCCTTGACCCCCATCACCGCGGCCTCTCATTCCTCTGCCCAAGGGGTTTGGAAACCATGGCATCTGGTGCCCCATGTGAGGACCTAGTGCAAAGTTTGAGTCGAGGCCAATCGGGCTCTTGGGGTAAATGAGACCCTTAGTATGGGTAACACAACTTCAGGAAGAAATGAGCCTGCCATGAAAGCCCTACGATATTTGCTCAAAAGCTGCGGGCTGGAGCTTTTGGACTCCACAGCATGCTGCGTTTGGAATATGGTACTTCTCTTGGCCCCGTGGGCCCCCACGGGCAACCTATTCTCCTGGGACATGTGGGAAAGTGTTGAAAAGCTGGCGAGAGAATGGGAGAGGCACTTCGGGGAAGAACCCCCACTAGGGTTCTATCCCACAATGGCCGCCCTTAAGGGCATCTTCCACCAGAGATGGCTCCCTCCCCTCAACTTGCAAAAGGAAAGTGGGGGGGGGAGGCAAAGGCAGGGGGGAAGAACAAGAAAATGAGGACGATTGGGCCATGTTTGACAAGGAAAGACAGGAGCACCGGGCCCAAGGGGGCCCTGTTGATGCACTATCAATGGATATTAAAGCTCAGTTGACAGTTGAGGCACAGGAAAAAGGGGGTACCAGGTGCAAGCCTGAGGAGATGGATCAGGGCCCCCCCCGCTCTGACCAAGATGAAGATCTCGGGAGGCCCCCAGCCTATCGGTGGGTTGATCAGTGTGAGCCTCTTTGCTGGGGGGAGGGGAGGGGGCGGTGCCTCCCCTCTGCCCCTCAGCCTCTGGAAGAGCCAGTGTACACTGACACCATTCCGGTGAGGGTGCAGCACCCATATGCCACCCCATGCAGGGTGTTCCCAGTCAACTTAGTCCCAGGGCCACAGAGGCCAGGAGTCTGGTATCCGTGGGAGGCTAAGGACCTCAAGGAACTAAGGCAAGCAGTCCTCCAGGATGGCACCAACTCACTGTGGGCTGAGGCTTTACTGGGGAACCTCGCCCACCACCCCTGTGTCCCTAGGGATTGGACTGATATGGCTAAGGCCATCCTCCCCAGTCCCCTCTTCATCAAATGGCTGGCCTTGTATAAGGAGGAATGTAGGATCATAGCAGAACAAAATCACACAGTTAACCCTCAAATCCCTCTTACCTATGGCCAACTGGCGGGTACCACTGATGGTTATTCCACAGGGACGCAGCAGGAGGCCTTGCCCACCCCATATAGGGACCAAGTAAGGTGGGTGGGACTGGCAGCCTGGAAGAAGCTCAATGAAGGACCATCAGAGGACCCCTTGGTGGGCCTAAGGTGGAAGCCTGGGGAGGGTCTTGCCAAATTTGTGGATAGGGTGGAGAAGAGCCTTATTAGAAAGCTACCCACTGGGGCACTCAGGGGCAAGTTTATTTGAGTGCTGGTGTGGGAGGGCATGAACTCCGACCACCGCACTGCCTGTTCGGGTCTGAAACATGCTTCGATCAGCTGGTGGGTCGTGGCCTTCCAGGATGTTGGAACGAATCAACACCAATCTCAAACCTTGGCCCATGTGCTCCAAGCCCAGACAGCTTCCTTAACCAATGCGTTTACTCAGGTGCTCATGGCTGTCCAAGGAGACCCTAAGGGCCTGTAGGCTCATCATATCCCCAAAGGGAATGGGGGCTGTTTCTGGTGTGGGAAACTCAGGCATTTTAAGAGAGACTGTCCAGAGGAAGTCCTCCCCAGGTCCCAAGCAGGGAGGCGGGAGGATCAAGGGCCAAGCAAGCCAACTACTCCTTGCACCCATTGTAGAAAAGGGTTCCATTGGAAGAAAGACTGCAGGTCAAGGTTTGATGTGACAGGTAAGCCTTTAAACTAATTTTGGGGTGGCCTCTAGCCCGGTCGGCCAAAGGAGGATTAGGAGGTCCAGGTTTACAGAGTTCACAGGCTCACTGGAAAGTTCCAATGTATGAGGGAGTAAGGCCTAAGATGCATATCTTTTTTGGGGGCAAGAGGTTCCTCTGCCTAGTAGATACTGGCACCGACCGCACAATACTGTGGAATGAGGAAGTGCCACACTCATGGAAGCTGCAACCTGGCCCCAAAGTGCTGGGGGTTGAGGGGCTTTCCAGACCAGAGGAGGTAAAGGAGTTCGTAGAATGGAGAGATGCAGATGGGTCGAGAGGGGAAATACAACCACTAGTGGTCAGCGGCCTCCAGTCCAACTTGTTGGGGCAGATGAACACCGTGTTGACCACGGACAATAGAGCCTTTTATGAGGATCTCCTAGACCAGGAAGAGGCTAACTGGTTGCCTCAGCAGGTTGAGGATGTTTCAGAAAATGAGTTTTCATATTTTCATAATTACAGAGGTGAGCCTGACAAAATTCCCCGGGTTCACCCCCAATACTGAAGGCCACTGACCCCCATGTCCCTCATATTAAATGGAAAGAGGGAAGCCCTGTTTGGGTGGAGCAGTGGCCTCTGACCAAAGAAAAACTTGAAGCCCTTACACAACTGGTGGAGGAACAAAGGGCGCTGGGGCACGTTTGCCTTTCCACCAGCCCCTGGAATATCCCAGTGTTCATCATAAAAAAGGCCTCTGGAAAATGGAGGATGCTACAGGACCTTAGATTAGAAAATGAAAGAATGGAGCTGGCAGGCACCCCCCTGAGGGGAATGCCCTGGGTGGCAGCAATCCCGGTGGAGTATACATTAACAATAGCTGACATTAAAGATTGCTTCTTTTCCATCCCCTTAGACCCAAGAGACTGTGAGAAGTTTGCCTTCTCCATCCCGGCCTTAAATTATCAAACTCCTGACAGCAGACTTGAATGGACGGTCTTCCCCCAGGGTGTGGCTAACAGCTCTGCTTTCTGTCAGACATTTTTAGCGTCTGCCCTGCAGCCCCTAATGTTGGAACCCCGGGGGTGGGTGCTCTGCTTGTACATGGATGATTTCATAATTGGACATTTAGATGCAGCTCGGCTACAACCCTTTGTTGAAAGAGTGCTAAATAGCCTAAGGAGATGGGGCCTTGCTGTTGCCCCGAAAAGATCCAACATGTCCCTCCCTTTAAACTCTTGGGCTCCCAACTGCTCCTGACTAAAGCCAGCCTCCTCGTGCCAAGCTTGGACATCCCATGCGAGCCCACGGTGCTTGACATTCAACGTCTGCTAGGGGAGATAAACTGGCTAAGGCCTTAGATATGAGTCTTGATGGAGACCTTAAAGCCCCTTTATCGGCTCCTAACTTTGGGTCCCCCAAGTGCTAAGGTACTGTTAGACAAGCAGCACTGGGAAGCAACTGAGGCCTTTCAAAAGGCATTGCATACAGAGGCCTCCTTTCGGAGGTTCTCCTCACAGCTCCCTTTCTACCTATGGATCTTAACAGGTAACAGGTTGACCATGGCAGCCTTGGTCCAGGAGCAGGATCCCTTGGAGTGGGTGCATGCCACCCTTGTGGGCATCCCTAGGGTGTACACCCTAGGAGACCAGTTGGCAGACATGGGAACCAAAGGGTGAAATTTGGCTATTCGGAGCTTTGGGAGGGACCCTGACACAATTGTTGTTCCCTATTGCCTTGCGGATTTTGACTGGCTAGCAGGGGCCAATGCCAGACTTGCAATTGCATTAGAAGGATACGTGGGAAATATCAGCTGCCACTATGGGCCCTCTAAATGGGCCCTGATGCTGCAGAGATTACCGCTCAAACCACACTCGGTTTTCTCGGAGGTTATGATTCCCAATGGTTTACAGGTGTTCACAGATGGGGGCCGTGCAGGGGCCGCTTATGCTGCCTTTATGACCCATACAGATAAAGGACCCCTTAAATAGAGATTCCATGCCTGTGAGGGCTCTGCTCAATTCAAAGAAATGCTGACAGTCTTCATGGCACTACAGGACCTTGAGTCCCCTGTAAATTTATACTTGGACAGCTTCTACATGGTCAACCTACTCCCGGGCCTGCCCCAAGCCCATATTAAGCTAGACTCTAACCCCATCTTCAAGCTCATGGTATCCCTCCAGGGGATTAGAAGGCAGAAGTTCTCTCATGTTCATTCAACACATGCACAGCCATACGGGCCTACCAGGGTTTATAACACAAGGAAATGATACGGCTGATTGTGTGACATGCACAGCCATACGGGCCTACCAGGGTTTATAACACAAGGAAATGATACAGCTGATTGTGTAGCAATGCATGGGGTTGGCACCTATATGGCACAACAGGCCAGTGCTCTCCATAACCTCACCCATGTCAACTGGTGAGGGCACCACAGTAGGTTCCCTGATGTTCCCATTAAAGACCTAAAAAGGATAGCCCATACCTGCAAAGCTTGCCAGCCCTATTTAAAAGTACCTCCTTTACAAGGCCTGGGAGTCAACCCCAGAGGACTAAAACCTAATGTGCTCTGGCAAAAAGATGTCACCCATTTCCCGGCATTTGGCAAACTAAAATATATCTTTGTGTCCATAGATACTTTTTCACATGCATGCTGGGCCACAGCACACACAGGAGAAAAAACCAAACATGCTCAGGCACATTTCTTGCAATGCTGGGCCTGCCCTCTCAGGTCAAAACTGATAATGGTCCCTGCTTTGCTAGCTCAGCAATGGCCGCCTTCTTTAAGACATGGAGTATCTCACACACCATGGGGATCCCTTACAACCTGCAAGGCCAGGCAATAGTTGAAAGAAATCACCAAATGCTCAAAAACGAGCTTTCAAAACAAAAAAGGGGGAATAAGGCCCCACCAGCAGTTAGGGATGGCACTGTTCACAATTAATATTTTCAGTCAGGGCCAGGGGAGTTCACAATTGAGAGTCCAGGCTCATTGGGGGCAGTTGAACCAAAAGCCCCAGGTTGAGGTAAGATGAAAGGACCTGGTAACATTTCAATGGAGGGGACCAGACCCCTATTAACAATGGGAAGGGGATTTGGTTGTGTTTTCCCTACAGGAGAAACAGCTCTCATTTGGGTACTGGCTAGAAATCTTAAATATCTCCCTCCACAGGATGATGGCTCTGACTAATGCACAAGGTGCTCTGACCAACAAAGAAAAGAAAAAGATCTGGTGGAGATGCTATTTGTCCTTCAAGGCACAAAAAAAGATAAAAAATAACAGAAGTTCTGCTTTACCTCCCAAGGGGAGAAAACCCTTGAGAAGGCATTCTTTCTCTTTCTCTTTTGGATAATGGTGAGCCATCCCCTACAGAAGTTTTGCCTACTAGCTCTACTCATGGAAATGCTGAGGCCTACCTAGGCTACAGGGATGCCAAATCCACACCAGCCTCCGAGAGTCACATGGATGGTGATCAACATGGCCATGGGAGCGATCACCAACAGTACCACCAAGATCACCCCTCTGGGAGCATAGTGGCCAGACCTGGAGGTCGACATCTGCGACCTCGCGGCCGGATCTTGGGACCTAGGGGACCAGCTCTACCTTGCGGACACCCGACCCGAATGCAAAGACAAGGGGAGGGGGTGCACCCTGCCACTCACAGGCTCCCCTTGGGAACCTGGGTGCTCCCACATCCTCAAGAGAGCCAGCCTGAGGGAAACAGTATTCTATGTTTGCCCAGGAAGTAACAGGACCGGGGAGCAAGTAAGACACTGTGGTGGGGCCGATTCTTATTATTGTTAAAATTGGAAATGCGAAAAGACAGGGACAGGAAGTTGGATCACACCCTCAGGGGCAATTCAGGTAGAGAGAGTGAAATAACCGAGACTGTCCACAAACCCTCTTTTTGGGAGGTGCGCAAAATACCGCTACAATCCCCTAAGAATTCACATTACAATTGAAGGAAGGCAATCTGGGGGATGGGACACAGAAAAAACCTGGGGACTTTGACTGTATGTAACTGGAGCTGACCCTGGCCTCCTCTTCATGATTAGGAGAAAGGTTGAACCCCTAAAAAGCAATATCATAGGGGAACCAATGGTCAGCTCTAAAAAGACCGAGATATTGCCACCTACTCCTGGACCAGCTCATTCTGGGACTACCCCTGCCCCGCAGAAGGAGATGACCACAGTGGCCTTAAAGGGGCCTGAAAACAAAAAAAACATGGGCAGACTGGGTGGGTCAGCTGAGGTGGACCTGGTCACCTCGGTGCAGCTAGCCTATCAGGTCCTTAATTTCACCCTCCCTGACCTCACCTCTTCATGTTGGTTATGTCTTGATGCCGCCACCTGACCCCTAGAAGCAGTCAGTGCCGTGGGAAATTTTACAAATACTACAGATGACCAGCGATGTTTGTGGGGAGGTGCAAACACCAAGATATCTGGCATCTCCATTCCCTTAAAATACTCTAATGTTATTTATATCACCTTTGGAAATCCCACTAACCTGTGGAAAAACTGTATAAACATTACGGGTTTCAGAGGGGAGTGGGTCGTCCCTAACACTCCTACTCACTATTGGCTATGCCAGGAGACAGGGCTGACACCCTGCATTTCCATCCCCCTTCTCTGGAACCAAGGGGGGGATGTCTATACCTTGGTGATACCATTCCCCCATGTGGTGTATCACTCCCCGGAAGACATAGAGGCCTGAAAATTCCACCGGGGAAAAAAAGGGAGCTTTCCACAACACTGACAATTTCCATGCTTCTGGGGCTTGGGATGAGGGGTGCTGCTCTCGGGGCCACTTCCCTAGCCCTTTCTCAGCAGGGCCTTCAGGGAATTCAGGCAGATATGGATGTGGGGCTAGATAAACTAACAGCAACCAGGTTCCTTCAACAATCCCTCTCCTCCCTGGCACAGGTGACCATGCAAAACAGAAGAGGGTTCGATCTTTTTATGCAGCAAGGAGGATTATGCATGATGCTAGGAGAAGAGTGCTGCTTCTATGTAGACCACTCTGGGGTAGTAACAAAAACCTTGATGAGGTCTGGAGAGAAATCGAAGGTAGGCGAGTCAGGAGGGACAAAACCTTATTCGAACAATGGTTCGACAACTCCCCTTGGCTGACTACCTTGCTGTCAGCTCTGTTAGGACCTTTAGTGATGATCACACTTATTTGTTCCTTTGGACCCTGCATCGACGGAAGGCTTGTAAAAATTATACAAGGTCAGGTAGAACAGATATAGGCTATGACGCTTTGGCTCCATTATGACTGCATACCACCTCCCCCCTACATGAGACAAGCACCTAAACCAAGGTTTATTAATGGCTCACCTAATTCAAGGTTTGGCCATCTACCGGGGTGTCCGGGATTAATGGCTCACCTAACCCGAAGTTTGGCCAGCCCCGTAATAATTGGATCCCTGGTCAAAAAAAAAACAAAAAGGGGGAGATGTGGAGGTGTGGTAACAAGATGGTGTCGAGCAGCTGAGGTGAGGGTGGAGCCAGCTGGCCAGCTTGGCCGCCACAAAAAGAGGAAGTAATGCTGATTGGAGCCTAGCCAGTAAAGGATGGGTGATCACCTCGTGAAAAATATGTTATACTATAAGAAAAGCCTGTGTGGCATATGTGACCTCTAAGCTGATTGGATGACGGCTTTCCCGCCTACTAATGCTTGTGACTTTTGCCCTTAAATATTGATCAACCTTGCCAATAAACGAGTTTTCCTGTTTGAAGCGACTCCCTGCTGCGTCTGATTGCCCTCAGAGAAAAGGGCTGGCGAAACAGGCAGGCAGCACACTTCCCCCTCCTCAACCCCCATCGCCGCAGCCTCTCCTTCCTCTGCCAGAGACGAAGGGTTCGGAGACCGTGGCACTCTTAGGCTCCAATTTCATATCCTCTTTTTTTTGTCCAAGTAGAGCTGCTCCTATGACCACAAGTGTAAAGTGCCATCCACTGGGGCAGGGGCAGCCCTGGGAGAGGCCACAGCCATGAAGAAAACTGATTCTTCCTCCCCAGGCAGCCATCAACTACCAACAGGTCTCGCTTAGGGGTACAGCCTTGTGAGACCCCCCCCATCCATGTTAAGCAAGGTTTTTGTTTATTTTTATTACACATAAGTATATAATGTATATATTTACATTTATTATTTGTGTATGTGTGCATGTGTGCAAATGTGTTCCAGGGCATGTGTGGAGGTTGGAACACAACTTGTAGGAGTCACTTCGCTCCTGCCTGTGGGTTCTAGGGATTGAACTCAGGTCAGCAGATTTGGTAGTAAGTGCCTTTGAAAGCCTTCAGAGCCATCTTGCTGGCCTTAAACAAGGTTTTAAAAATGTTTTCTTTATTATTTTTATGTGTATGAGTGTATTACCTGCATGTATGTGAGTGCACCCGTGTCCTGCAATGCCGCGGAGGTCAGAAGGGGGCTTTGGATTCCCCTGGAAGTGGAGCTAAGGACGGTTCATAGCCGCAGTGTGGGTGCTGGGAATCGAACCCGGGTCCTCTGCAAGAGCAGTTACTTCTCTTAACCACTAAGCCATCTCTCCAGCCCCATGCAAGATTTTTAAAGAGCAGGGGGACCAAAGACAAATCAGAAAGCAAATACATGTGACCCTATGACTAGTATAATTATCATACAACTTGGTGATTATAGTCGCACACACTGCACCTTAGTTGAGAGATTAAAAAAAACAAAAACCAAAAAACATGGTTTCTGAAGAGCTGCATCAGCATCACTCATGCTAAACAGATTCCCAGTGGCAAAATTCTGGAGGTGGGACAGGGTGCTTGAGTTTGTATGCAGCTCACCTATCTGTCTCTGGGATCCTGCTCCTCTGCTCTTTCAGTAAAGGCAGCTCGCAACTGTCCTCTCAGAGGCTCTTCTCCTTTCTCCCAGCCGAGGTCACCCTCTGCCTGCTGCATGTCCCTGCTGGCTCCCGCCTGCCGCCTGCAGCTTTCTTTGGAGAACACAGAATCTAAGAGCTCAGAGGAGCCACGCCTCCTTGCTTCCCTCTTCCTCAGGGTCCGGGTTTTGGTCTGCCGCTCACATTTTACAATCCGCACCCTCTTTTTCTTCAGGGAGGGACGACCATTGGAACTTCCTAGCATTACACAAACAAACAATAACGAGTCAGTACCAGTAAAGCACAGCAATGCAGCAGTTATAGCTCTCTGACCACTGCTTCAGACAACAAAAGATCAGCAGCAGATAGAGTCCCTGGCAGCAGAGCCTGATTGTCCTTCCCTTCTTAAAGAAATACCACGGAGGGGCCCGCTGCCCTTTGTTTTTTCGGACAGAAAGCTGTCTATTTTATTAACCAAATTAAGCTATTTCTGTTTCCGAAGTTTTGTTTTTATAGAACTTAACAGAAATCTAAGAACGTCTTAATACTGAAAATGAGTTAACATTTTAAGTCTATCACTTCACTGTCTCTGAATGAAATAACTTTATAATAAAGTTATTACTGAGAGAATGGATTGGACCTCAACTCAAAACAGAACAATGAACAACAAAATAACAACAAAAACCAAACTAAGACCACTTGGATTGTGGCTTTACATCCTAATTTATGTAGTCTACTGAAAACAGATCACATTCTGGGAGTCAAGATTCTTGTGTTGACTTCCACCTATCCACTTCATACTTATGAAAGTAGTTATTTTCAAATATTTCAACTCCACTCTCTTAGCCTTCAAAAGCCTTCAAAGAAAAAAGAAGATAACAATAGAATCTTACCACCTCCAGAAAACTGTCAGAAAAGTCAGGATGGAAAGAAAGCCAGTGAAAATTCCTTAACTGGAAAATGCAATGGAAAGCCCACTGTGAGTCAGAACAGCAGGGTGAGAGGACAAGGAGGATGGACCCACAGGACAGTGTTCATGTCGGGGTGCACACAGGTGGGGGAGCAGGGGACTGCAGGAGGTAAAGGTTTACGTTCACTTTGGTAGTGAACAGGGCATGGATATTAGCAGACTATATGCTCTGAAAGAAGATATGACAAACATGAATACATTATGTGTGTGTGTGTGTGTGTGTGTGTGTGTGTGAGATGTGGAATGTGTGTGTGCGGTATGTGTGTTGTGCATGTGTGTGATGTGTGATGTGTGTATAATGTGTGTGATGCGTGTGGTATGTATATAATGTATGTGTATGTGCAGTGTGTGTGATATGTGGTATAGGGTGTGTATGTGTGTAGTATGTGTAGTATTGTGTATCTGGCATGTGTCTGGTGTGTGTGTGTGTGGTGTGGTGTAGGGGTATGGGTGTGTATGTGTGTACACACACCTGTACACGTACATGTGGAAACCAGAGCAGAATGTCAAGTATCTTCCTCTATCGAGCTCTGCCTTACTCCCTTGAGACAGGACCTCTCCTTGAACCTGTAGTTTACTCTTTGAGTTAGGCTGGTGGCTTGCCGGTGAGTTCCCAGGATCCCCCTGTCTCTGCCCTTGAGCTATAGGAACATGCAGCCATGCCTGGTCTTTTAATTGGATGCCGGGGATTGGAAGTCAGGTCCTCTTATCCATTGAGCCTCCTTCCCATCCCTTATGAATACATTTTAATGAAGCAGAAATTGATTAGTTTCTATTATAATACTTGATACCATAAAGCTATGAGAAACAAGTTCTTCATTAAATGATGTTCTTCATAGCTTAATCTTGAGATTATAAACATATACTTCCCCCTCATCTAGATTTCACTTACAAAAATAAATTAGAATGAAATAGAATTCTATGATCATAATCTTATACCTTTAGAAATCTGAATTTTGGGTCAACTTAGAGTAATAGGAAAACTAGAAATTGATGGTTTATGACGATGAGAGTACTAAGCAGAGTTCATAGAAAGACAGGGATTTCTGATGTGTCTCTGCAAACATATTTAAAGTATAGAGTTCCATGATAATACCATCAGTGAGGACCCAGCCTAAGCGACTTGGTTGTTGTAATTTTCTTGGTGGTAGAATGCTGATAGCAGCTTTCATTTCTTCTTGCTAGGAATTTCTTCTGTTTCTTGTTACAGAGGAAATCGGAAGCGAGCCTGTTAGCAGAATATATCTATCTATGTGACGCTGATATAGTGGGCTGCATTTCCCAGCTTCCACTCATCCCTTTATGGGAGTTATTTCTCACTGCCTTCTGAAGACAAAAGACCCTTGGTGATAATCAGTAATGGTTCGAACTCAATAGAAGGTAGTTTTCTACTGAATTTGCAGTTCCATTTCTAAAAAGCTACACGCTGCCTCACACCGAACACTTGCCTGCCTTCCATTCGGAGGGGTTTGTGTGGCCTTTCTTCCCTTTGCATCGTATTACTGCTGTTATTCACAGGATACGTGTGCAGCAGTGTCAAGACACCACTGTCTGGTCTTCCTGCCAGCAGGGGAGATGCTGGATTTTAAACCTCGACCCTCAATTTGTTACTGTATACTCCTCCCCTATTACCTCAGGGGGAGCAGTGTTCTGAGGATGAGGTGTTTGCAGCCATTCAGATATAACCTGGAGCCATTAAGAATTCATCCATCTGTCTTGCCTGGGGGAAGAAGGAGTCTGACTAAAGGTACCAACTCTTGTGAGGAAGTGTGTCTTATAACAGATGTTTGAACTGTCAAGTCTTCTCTGAGGTGTGACATGCACAGGGTGGCTTGCTATCCAGTGAAAATGGGCAGGCCTTTAAACTTCAGGAATTTTTTAAAAGGGAATGTAACAATTTGTGGAACAAAGGCAAAGTTCTATTGTGGGTTTTATATTTTTTAAGAAAGCACACCATCACTGGTTTATTAGTAGCACTCTTTTAAGGATCATTTTTTTCTTCTTTGGAAAAGCATTTCTAAGCGTCTTTCTCATATACTCTTCCCCTCTGGAGGTTTGCAATATGTTCCTGTGAGACTTCTTGCAAGTGATAAATGAGATTCTCAGTCTTCTCATTCACACAGTAACTGCCTGTTAAAAGCCAAGAAGCTCCAGAGTGAGCGGGTGGAGCTGAAGGTGACAGATTGATGAAGATAAGGAGAAGTGAATTTGGAGAGGGAAGGCGGAGCGAATGGATGAAGAGTTGTAAAAACCAGAAAAGCAGTTCTAAATTGGATTTAGAACGGGCAGGAGGACAAGGTGAAGTTTCTATAAGGAGAAAGTTGCTAGGCTGTCACATCCAAGCAGCCTGAAATTTCTGAAAAGTGGAAATTCAAAAAGAACTAGAAAAAGTAATCATTCTGCCAGAGACAGGAATTGATAAGGGCACCTGCAGAGGCCAGCCTAGAGCAACTTCTCTGGGAATATTTCCTTGATTCCTTGTATTGACTTGGGCAAAATAGCTTGTTTCTTTATAAAGTATTAATCACACAGTAAATGATGAAGTCAAACATCATGAGGCTTTTGCATGAACCTCAGATCTTAACAGCCCTCACCCCGAGCTTCCTCAGATTGTCTTACTTTGAACTCTATGGCTTGCGTTAGCCACCTTGCTCTCTGCTGGCTCATGAAATGTACTTAAGAATGATTTTAGATGATCCACACCCTTTCAGACAACACTTCCTCACATCACAATCTTCTTACCCTGAGCACTGGTGAGTTAAAGGAAAAGCAGTGAATCTACATAGGGACCTGAGGGAGCTCCCTGGTATCTGGGCTCTCTGGCTTCTGGGTTCTGCCGGGGTTTTTCCTTTTATATCCATCTGCTGATACACCTGCTTCCCCACCCCCAGCCCTGTTGTCCTGGAAAGCTTGATTGCCTTTGAATCTTATGGTGTCTAGGGCAACAGAACTAGTTGAACTTTATCTCCTCACCTAGCTTCAAGGCTCTAGTGAGAACCAAAAAAATATATATATATAATAATTTATAGAGATATGTACATGCAAAAGTGCTTTATAAAGCATGATAAACATAATCCCTACATGGTCACGATTATGATAGTATTCTTTACAACATTTTATTTATGTATTTTTATGTGTATGAGTGCTTTGTCTTTAGGTATGTAGGTGCATTCATACATGCAATGCCCGCAGAGGCCAGATGAGGGAAGTTGGATCTCCTGGAACTAGAGTTACTGATGGTTGTTAGTCCCCTTGTGGGTGATGGGAATTGAACCTGGGTCCTCTTCAAGAGTTGCCAGTGCTCAGAACTGATGAGCCATCTCTCCAGCCCCTATAATATTCTTAAGAGTTGCACACTTGCTGGACATGGTAGCCCATGCCTTTACTCCTAACACTGAGGAGCCAGAGACAGGTGGATTTCTGTGAGTCTGAGGCCAGCTTGGTCTATATATAGTAAGTACTAGGCCAACCAGAGTTACATAGTGAGATCTTATCTCAGAAACAAAAGAGATAGGGGCTAGAGAAATGGTTCAGTGGTTAAGAGTACTGGCTACTGTTGCAGAGGATCCAGGTTCAGTTCCCAGTACCTGCATGGAAGTTAACAATTATAACCCCACTTCCAGGGGATTTGATGCCCTATTCTGACCTCTGTGGACATTGCACAACACCAATGCACTTATATACATGCAAGGAAAACACACAAAACACTAAAAAATTAAAAAATGTTTAAGAAAACCAAAACCAACCAAACAAAAAAACCCAGAAAAAGAAAAAAGTTGCACACTCTTTCTTGTGTGTACTTGCAGCTGCATGAACACGTGTGTGTGTGTGTGTGTGAGAGAGAGAGAGAGAGAGAGAGAGAGAGACAGAGACAGAGACAGAGAGACACAGAGAGAGAGAATCTGGGTAAGCATATTTGCAGTTCCATCAGAAAATTTTTTTCTATAGTATCTTAAAGTTTTTATAGTTTAGATCCCAGTTAGTACCACTGTGCTTTTAGAGATGGTACTCAAGTCTCAAATATACAAAGCTTAACAGATAGAATGTAATAGAAACAAAGTACTTTATTTTTGAAACAAGATTTTGCTATGTAGCCCAGGTTATCCTCAAACTCACAATCCTTTTACCTTAGCCTCCTGAATGCTGAGATTATAGGTATGTGCCACTATGCCCGGCTAGAAACTTCCTTTATAATGAGCATCTTTTTCATCTGTCTCACCATTCTGAGGACAAATTGAATTTAGTAATCCCCCAAAGGCCTAAAGATGAACTTATTTTTTAAGACAAGGATGAACTCAGTGTCAGGGTTGTGCAAGAATATTATTGCCGGTCCTTCTATTACCATATATAGTACCTTTCCATTGAAAAGCCGAAGGCGTTTTACAAAATCTGACAGTGATCCTCACTATAGCCCTGTGGGATGAGAAAACATCATTACAAACAATAAATAATAACTGCACTTTACTGTGAAATGTCTTCTACAGGAGCTATTAATCACGACTAGATAGTCATGGATTTTAAGGGAAGTTTATTTCCTGGGAGTTAGGGAGGATGGTGGGTTCCCATGGTTTCTGTGTACTGGAATTGTTTTGACTGAAGAAGCTAACCGCCACAGAACAACTGTGCACTTGAAAGGTATCTCTCATAATCACTAATATTTACTTTTAAATTTAAAAAAGTATAGGTAATGACCACGTAACATAAAGGAAATATGAAAAAACATTCCATTTACTGAAGATTTGCCAATATAAACAATGTTGATGACTGGTATATCTTCTAATGGAACATCCCCCGAGTTTGTTTATTTATTTATTTATTTATTTATTTATTTATTTATTTTTTACAAGTGATATCAATCTTATTTCTTGGCTGTTGTATAAGTGCTTCTGAGGAAAATGGACATCTTTATACCCTCAAGAAGGAGCCTTGGGTAGTCACAATTAGTACTATGTGTCCTGACCTCTGTACACTTCACTAGTTAAACAAGGATGTGTTCCTGATGCAAATGCAGTCAATTCATGAGCCAATTAGTGACCCATGTATAAGAGGTGATTTGAGCCAATCAGATTGTCTTTTCTGGGCATTTTGATTGGGATGCTCCAGGAGAATAAAGGAGTTAGTTGTGAAGAGAGAAAGCAAAAGGGAATGAGGTAGAATTCAACATGAGTTAGTTACAAATGCACAGATATTTAAGATGCTGGAAAGGAACACAGGTTAAAGAACAGAAGCAGTTCACAGGAAAAGAGGAAAGGCTTGTGCTGAAGAACGGAAAATTGTGGCTCATGAGGGCAAAGACTCTGCTGAGATCTTTTAGTTCTGCTTCCCAAGGAGTGAGCCTTGCTCTAACAACTCAGGCTCCAGTTTCTGTGAACGGTGTCTGCACCATTTCCTTTTTCTTATTTGTGTGTTTCCAATACTCTGATTTGAGTTAGTCTGAATCATTGGCCCCAGAAGGGCAACTAGTTCCTTAAGAGTGGTTCTCTAGCCTTACAGGACCTCTCAGATACACACGTTGTTCAGTGTCTGCTTCCCCAGCAATGAATGTGAGCCATAATCATTCACTTTAAAACAAAAACACAAACAAAACAAAGTAACTTCAACAAAATAATTATTCAAAAGATATCCTGCAATAGTCTTCAAAATCAGTGACTGCTTTGTAGATGTTTTATTTTTTTTAGCAGACTATATCTTCTAGCTGTCCAACAAGATTAAATATCATTATTTTTATTTTATGTGTATGACTGTATTGCCTGCATGTGTGTAAGTGCACCCACATCATGCAATCCCTGGAAGACAGAAGAAGGTGTTGGATCCCTTGGAACAAATTACCGACAGTTGTTAGCTGCCATGTGGGTTCTGGGATTCGAAGCCTGGTCTTCTGCAAGAGCAGCTAGTGCTCTTAACTGCTGAGCCATCACTCCAGCCCCCATTTTATTTTTAAAAGCACGAATAATGTGGCAGTTAAAAGCACTTGCTGCTTTTACAGAGGACAAGAGTTTGGTTTCCAGCATGCATGTCAAGTGGCTTAGAACCACCTGTAACTCCAGCTCCAAGGGAATCTGACATGACCTCCAAGGGCAATTGCACAAACATATACATACTGCCTCCCCCCCCCACATAAATAAAAAAATAAACCTTTAAAAATATGTATGGGGAGTGCTTATAGAATCGCAGTGCCATTCTCTTTCTAGTTGGTTGTTCTGTCCTCCAAATTGTTACTGCTGCCACTGTTGTCATTGGGGTTAAGCATGAACTCAGAACAGCTGACAGTTCATGCTATACTGTATTCTCCTCCCTAAAGCTACTTCTAAAATTTAGCTGTTTGTTTTGTCATCTAATATTCCACAGCCATGAGTTATCTTTGATGATCCTTCTCTGGCTCTCATTAAGACTCTTTTAAAAATGTTTGAGCATATTTGTCACCATTGAATTATAAAAGCAGGAATCATACTAAAATGTTCCCCACTTTCATTAATGTTTATCCTGCTTGGTATTATTTATTAAACAACTGAATTACTATTAGTAGATGGTAATTTCAGGGTATGAAATGTAAATGTGTATGATGTAAAACAAATATGTTGTTTTGATAGAACTTAATTTAAATACGATTATTGATTAGTCTTTTTCCCATAGAAAGGAAAGCAAAGAAGCATATTACATTCCACTGAGATTTATTGATGCACTTATTCAAGAAATTTTGGTGGTGTCATGGATTTTTGAGCACATTGTAAAGGCACAGGCACAGACTAGACAGAAAATGAATGCCTTAGCATCTGTGAATGATCACTGCTTGTCTCCACAGATGGTATAGCACTCCTGTGTCTCAAGGAGCTGAAATTGTTTTGAGGATGGAAGGTATCTTAGTCTCTTTTCCTGTTGCTAAGATAAAATAGTCTCACCAAAGTAACTTAAGGGAGAAAGGACTTCTCTGAGCTCACAGTTCCTGATTACAGACTGTCCCACTAAATTTTCTCCTTCCCCACTCTCTGTTTGACCAACCTTGACTCTCTCCAGGGTCTCTTGTCCCTGGTGCTATTAAACAAACCACATAACATCTCTATCTGAATTTCTCATAGTTTATATATTTTGGGAAGGAGCAACTTACAAAGAAATGAACACCCAACACCCAGCACCCAGCTCTGTGCAGCTTGGCCTGCTGTTCCAGATCGCCTCAGGAGCCCACAGTCTCTGTTAGCATTCGCCCACGCATTGTGGGCCCGCGGTCTCGCCCCAGGTCGGTAAATGCCCCCTCTCATGTCCATGCCAGTGAGACACCTGGGCCATCTTTTGCCTTCTGTCCAAGATGGCGTCAAAAGCCCCTCCCTCCACGGCTAACTCTGTAGTCAATTCTCCCCAGCAGGCCCTGCCCTTCAGAGGAATCAGGCTCCTGGGGACACACAGACTATCACAGAGAAGTCACAAATCAGGAGTTTCAGTGAGCTGGTCACATGGCATCTATAATCAGGAACAGACAGCAGTGATGAATGAATGCATGCTTATACTCAGCTCACTTTGTGCACTGTATACAGCTCAAGATGCCCTGTCCAGGGAACAGTCCAGTCCACACTAAGATGAATATTCCCCCACTGACGAATGTAATCAAGATAATCCCTCACAGGCATGCTCAGGCCTGTCTCCCAGGTGATTCTAGATTCTGTCAAGTTGACATTTAACTATCATAGTAGAGGTCTGGACATCAATTATTGTGGTCACCGCCAGCGGCGGCCACTCCTCCATTCTCGTGGGTGCCGCTCCTTCATTCTCAGAGGCTTCGAGGCTGCTCCTCCACTTGCCCTGGGCTGAGGCCGCTCTTCTGCTTGCCTGGTGCTGAGGCAGCTCTTTTGCTTGCCCTGTGCTGCCTCCTGTTGTCGCTGCTTCTGCCAGGTTCTGGACCCCAGGGCTGGTGAGGAGACTGTGTCTGTGGAGCTGCTTTCAGACACAGGAGACCAGGTTCAGTGACACAGGTCTGCTTTATTGCAGCAAGGCACAAGCTTATATAGGGGTAGTAGTCCAATCACAGCACAGCAAGTAGGATACCTTTTTAACATAACAGGTTTTGCATCCTATCACAGTAGAGCAATTAGGATAACTTATTAGCATGACAGACAGTGTCCTATTAGCATAACAGACTTAACCTCCTATCACAGAATAGAGGGTAGGATGCCTCATTAGCATACTGGGTTTCAGATTACAGAACCTGGATTCCTGGAAACCATGTGACCCTGACAGTTGCAATATCACCCTAGGCTCAAGCCTGTCTCCCACAAATTATGTCTTACATTTTTCCTCCACAAATGATACTTTAAAATTATATTTCTTTCATGACTTTCTTGTTTTGAGAGTCTTTTTATATTCCAAATATGACTTAAACATTATTTACTAAAACATATTCTCTTAGTCCAATATGTAGCTAACATCAATATGAGCTCTTGATCAGCATGACAGAATCATTCTTAGAATTCTGGCTATAGAATTTCAGTTGAATGCAAAGGAATTTATCAGTTAGTTCATATATGCTTTTCTTCTGGGGGTTTCATGATATTGAAAACAGCTCAGAATTCCATTTGTACTTTCTGATAATCTGGGTACACTAGGTGGGAATCACTGCAGTCACTGTGTGGTCTTTTAAATTTTCCAGGGAAATCTTGATATTGGATGCTCATTTCCAGTGCAGCCATGATTCAGGTTTTTGATAATGTGCTTGCAATGGCTGCAGCCAACAGATAGTTCTGTCCTCCCCTGTTGACAGAACCTGGTCTGGGAGCATCTGTTTCAGGTGAAACTGACCCCCTTATCCACTCATCCAAAGGCATAACTTATAATTTCCCTTTCCTCATTTTATTTAGGAATTCTTCAACATTAGTTTGTTGACTTATTTACTCCAAAACTTTCCCACCATAGTCTGCATGTGTAGATCAGTGGACAACTTGAGGGAGCCTGTTCTCTCCTTCCACCATGTGGGTCCTAGCGATAAAACTCAGATGAACAGCACCTTTTACCTGATGAGCCGTCTTGCCAGCCCCATTACACTTTTGATTGATTTTTTTTTTGGTATGGGCCTTGTAGCTCTACCAACCAAAAATGAAGGGCAGCCTGCTGCTTTAAACCTATCATGCAAGTGGCAAAAGTTTCACCAGCGAGAAATTTCATGGAGAAGAGTAATGGAATTCTTTATTTATTCTTAGAAAATGGAAGGAAGCAAAGATATGTTCCCTTTGTTCTGCCTGTGCAGGTGCTGTGCAATGATGCGATACTTGGAAACACTGCAGTCGTTTTGTGACCTCAGGGGAGTTTGCTGACACACTGACAATCTGCAGACTGGAAACAATCTTGACCCTGATGATGTAAATGAATTTGCAACAACTCCTGGAATTTCTCTACCTCTGGAATTCTTTTACATGGTGTAGCTTAAGTCATGCTTTACTTCTTTTTCCCAGGTATTTCTGGTACTTCTGGCTAAAATCAATTCAACCTACATGGTATAAGCAATTTTAATTTTGGAATTATTAGCAATGAGCAAGTGTAGTTACTAATCGAATTTCAGAATTGGGAGGGATGCTAGAGGTCATCTAACTAACTTGATCATGCAATGCAAATTGAAATTTTTACGGGAATGCTACAATATCAGATTGTGATGATAGACTTACACAGAGCCATTGAACTTATTGTCACAAGGACTGAATAGATAGTATATTATTAATAAGAGGCAACCTGTAAATTGATAGGTTGAGACTCTTAGGTGCGTCTGCCTTCATCCTTCAGCTTGCATGCAGCTGAGCATAGGTATGAATTTAACTCAACATGAAATCATAAACCTAGTTAAAACATCATTTTAAAAAATAACTCAAATGTGTGGTTCTGGAGCATGAACTTTGTGGATGACAATGTAATAATATGTGCAATGTCAAAAGGTCAAACCCTTAATTTGATAGGGCTTTTAGGAAGCTAGGACTTGCTTCATTCTTCAGGTAAACTGGGGCTAGAGCTTTTAAGGAGGTAATTAGTACTAAATGAGGCCCTGTGGATGAGGTCTTATTATAGGAAGACAGGCGTCCTTCTAAAGAGAGGGGCAAATGCTAAAGAGATAGGGATGCACCTCAGTGGTGGATTGCCTATATAACACGTGCAGGACTCATTAGATCACCAATGGGGGACAGGGGGGATATGGTTACCTACTTGTACATAGAGAAAACTTGTGGGGATATAGCAAAAAAGTCCCTCTGTAAGTAAAGGAGAAAAGTCTTATAAGAGATATTGGACTTCTACTTTCCAGAACTGTGATAAAGTGTCTCTTTCTTGTTTAAGCCACCCAATCTGTGACAGTTCAAAAAAATATTTTATTTATTTATTTTCTTGTTTGTTTTATGTGTACGAGTGTATTGCCTGCATGTTGTAAGTGTACCCATGTCGTGTAATGCCTGAGGAGGACAGAAGAGGGTGTCAGATCCCTTGGAACTGGAGTTATGGACAATTGTTAACTGCCGTATGGGTGCTGGGATTTGAGCCTGGGTCCTCTTCAAAAGCAGTCAGTGCTCTTAACTGCTGAACCATTTCTTCAGCCCTAGTCTGTGGCATTTTATTATGGTGGCCTAAGTAGAGTAAATAAGATCCAAATAAGGATGCTTTAAAAATACGCAAATTTATCATCTCATATAACCTTGAGAAGACATATCCACATTGATTAATTAACAGCCCACTAATGTGGACAAAGATCTAGGTTTTTTTTTTTTTTCCATTTTTCTGCAGTGCCATCCTTACGGACTGACTTTTAGCCTTGGCTTTATCAGTACGTGGAAGGAACAGCCAGTTCTGCTCCAAGGGTTATTTTGACACACAGCTGCATTAGGCAGAAAAGTCTGCTTCTCAGGCAAATTTCTTTGAGAGTAAAAAGCAAGCTTTCCCAGGGGCAGCCCTTCACCAACAGTCCAACCTATATGCTTCATTAGTCAAAACTGTTTCACTTGCTTTTGTCTCAATGTGCCTGATGAAGGGGAATGGGATACTGGGATCGATTCATATCCACTGTGGCTCATGGCCTGGGCCCAAGGCAGAACTCAGCTTCCCCTGAAATCTACTGGGTGAGGAGAAGGGCTGAGTTTTAGAAGCACCACCAGCAAGGTTCTTGAACACTTGTCTGGCTTCCTGTTTTTACCCAGTTTACTAAGCTGGCATGTTTTCTAGTCTGTAAAAGTGCCAGGACAGAAAGATAGGATTGCCAGGAACATCCCTTAATACTGCCCAGCTGCCGTTGACCTTATTCCACACTTATTAAGCAGTTTTCTGTTGATTCATTGGGCTCCCTAATGACTTTGATATCTGATGGAAAGTACCCTGAATAGCTAATAGAATTAGTGCAACAAAGAGATGCCTTGCATGTTATAACTAAATAACTTCATGTTCTGGCTTCACACAACAGTCTCAGGAGTATAACTAGAGAACATAATTTTTCTGTCATTCATTCCATGTCATCTGTGCAAGGGACTGTGATGGATGCTTAAGAACAAGAGTGGATAAGCCATGACTCCTGCTCTGCCAGTTCCTCTCATCAGCCAGAGCTCAGGGTCCTGAGACAGCTGCTTTAGTCACTATGCAGGGAGTGTGGCTCAGGCAGGCAGCAAGTTGAGAGCTTCTCGACTTCACCACCATGCTCCCTGGTGCCTCTCTGATCTCACTTTCTCTTACTCTTTCTGCTTGAGCCACAATGTCCCTTGAACTCTTAAAGCAGTATTTCAGTTTTTCTAGCTAGTGTATAAGCATGGAAGCAGATGGAGGCATGGGAAGTCAGCTGAAGATGGAGATATGCTGACTTGTTTGGTCTCTTTTTTAGAAAATTTTATTTAAAAACATTTTATTTATTATTTTCATTTTTTGTGTATGAGTATATTGCTTGCATGTATGTAAGTACACCTTGTGTCATGAAAATACCCACAGAGGTCAGAAGAGGTCATCAGTTTCCCCTGGAAGTGGAGTTATGGATGGTTGTTGGCCACTATGTGGGTGTTGGGAATCAAACCAGGGTCCTCTGCAAGAGCAGCTAGTGCTCTTAACTGCTGAACTCTCTCTCCAGCCCCTGGTCTCTCTTTTTCTGCAAACAGTTGCATCTCAATCTTTCATATTTGAAAAGCCCATTGAACTGTTGTCCCGGCTTTTCTTGAGCACTGGCCTTCAGCTTGACTTTCTAGCTCCTCAGCTTGATCTTACTCTTAGTCCAGTTATATCCATTACTCCCATGGAGAAGCAGGCTTCTCTGCATGTGGACATTCAGATTGGTGCTGTTCTTTTGAAAAGAAAGTGAATAACCCAGAAGTTTCTCTCATCATAATTTTAGTTTCTTTTTTCCCACTTGCAATATATTTTGCCTGAAAACAGAGCAGCCATGCCTCTCCAACATCTGCTCTTTCATCCTGCCAAGGATAAGGATTCTGGAAATCATGTTGATGCCTGCTCCTTTTAAGGCAGGCCATTTATAACTTTGCTGCATGGACATAATTTTAACCTTTTCAAAAGCAGCGGGGCATTTCAGGGGAGAGGTGAAGTACATTAGAGACAATAGCTTCTGTCCTAGTCTGAACTGAACTGTGGTTTGGGTCAGTTTTCTAATTGGTTTGGATTTTTGAGTCCATTAATGGAAAGCTCCGATTGCATTTTACAGCAGTTCACTAGGCAAAAATCTGCTTCATCTGCACAATGACTGTGCTTGCTTTCCACATGATTGTCACTGGAGGATGCTCTGTGCAGTGCACAGGGTGGCTCGTTCTCTCCACAATACCAGGCATCCATGAGAGTCCTAGTGAGGCCATTCAGTGCGGTAGCTCATGTTCAGTTATCCATTTAATTATATTATATCCAACATCGGCCTTAGGTCCACAAACAAGGAAGTGGCTGAATTAAGACAGCAGCCCTTGGGGCTAGGGATGCAGCTCTGTTGCTGGCGTTCTTGCCTGGCAATCCTTGGGCTTGATCCTCAGCATTTTATAAACTGGGTGCGAGAGGGCTGTAATTCCTATATGCAGGCAGCACAGGCAGGAAGATCAGGAACTCAAGGTCATTTTTGGCCACACAGTGTATTTGAGGTCAGCCAGCAAACAAACAAAGCAGCGCAAAACAAGTGTGATTACACCTGTAATTCCAGCATCAGGAGTCTGAGGCAGGAGGATTGTAAATTGAAGGCCAATCTGGGCTACATTATGAGTTCCAGGCTAACTTGGGGTATAGCCTCAAGGAAACAACCAGTCCCCACAAGGAGAGAAAGCAGCATTACAGATCTCAAACTCAGTATAAGTTTCTAAGAAAGCCCTTGTCCATGTGGGGAAAGTCTATATATCCTTTCACTTTAGGAGCTGACTGAGGAATGAAGAGAAGCACTGTGGCCCAGAAATGCTGTAGTGCCTGTTAGAAGGAAAGCATGCTTTTTGAACTGTAGTTATCTGAAATAATATTAAATAACTAAGAGATGGTTTGCCATCTTTCTGGATGACATCAGGAACCCATTACTGGAGAGCTCTGGACCTCCTGACAAGTGTACTTATCACTACCCATCAAAGAAATTTTCTGCAACAAATAGAGACTATTATAAAGTTCCTCAACTGGTCAAACTCAGAGAATAAGTGCCTTTAAGGTGCCCAACTCTAAGCGACACATCTACAATGCAACTTCTACACCTAAGGCTCAGGGAATATTGGAGAAGAGGGGGCGGAAAGAATATAAGAGCCAGAAGGACAAGACACCTGCTGCTAGTTAATGTATTCTAGACATGTTAGGGAAGCCACATCAATGAAATCTCTATAATATGCTACTGTAACAAGATCTGTATATAATCACAAAACCAGTTGGCATGCCAGTGGATGGGGGAAATTTCACAGGGTCCCAACTCAAGATAAGAGCTATAGGCAATCAATGGATGCTGAGGGAGGGAGAATCAGTTTTCTCTAGTGATTAGCTCCCTGAGATTATCTAATCCCAAATGGATAGCCCTAAATACAAGCACACAGGAGCACCACTAAATGGACTCAGTGCATTATATATATTCATACTTATAAATGTATGTATGTGTATATAACAATATTGATCAAAGAAAAGGTCAAAAAATTGTGAGGGAGTTGGGGAGACATGGGAAGAGTTGGAGGGGACCCAGATAAAGATAATACAAAAATGTAAAAAACTAAGAAATATGAGAGGGTGAAGAAAAATAAGGATTTAAAAACATATAATCTTAGGAACCTGGAATTTTTGGGTGACATTATGAAATGTGTATAAATCAGTATCAATAAAAATTATATTAAAAACTCCCTGTCTCAAAAAGACTAAAAAAACCCAAAAAACAAAAAACAACAACAAAAAACCCTACCTCACTTCCAAGACAAGCATGGAGGTACATGCTTATTTGCTCAGCATTCAGGAGGGTGGGGCAGAAAGACCACTGCCAGCCTAAGGACAGAGTAAGGTACATAGTGAGTTCAAGGCCAGCCTGAACTGCAGCCAGCCTGGGCTACAGAGTAATATTTTGGCTCAAAAAAAACAAAGAAAACAACAACTCAGAACTGAAATGTAACAACAACAATAACATTTTTAGTCCTGGACAAGTAGCATTTTGTTGGCAGGCAAGAGAGCAGCGAGAGAGAACTTCCATTGCCTTTTGCCTGTTGTGAAAGGGATTTCAATGAAAGACCAGTCTAAGTAGACATTATCTTTTATTAATTTTGTACTTTCCCAATTTCATACATGTGTATTATTTTGATTTTTGTTTCCTCTAGACCTTCCCTTTTCTCCTTCCAATCCCTATCAGCCCCTCCCCTTAACCAGTCCATTTCCCAGATTCATGATTTTTGGTTTTGTTTTGTGACCCATTTAGTTTAACCAAGGCCATCTGTGTGACTATTGGATTGGAAGTGTCCATTAGTGAGTGGGTGGGGTCACCAGTAGGTACATAACCAAGGCAATAATGCTGTCTCTCCCTGAATCTATCAGTAGTAAGCAGTTTAGCAGTGGGGGATAGGGCCCTTGGAGGAGGCCCTCCTCCTTCCATTAAGTAGATACTATTTTTAAGAGGCAAACAGCACTATAACATTTCAAAGTGAAAATATTGGTACTCTTGGTACGTTTTTGGTCAAATTTAAAAGCTAAATTCTATATGAGAAAAAAAAAAGTGTAAGAACACAAATTGTAAAACCACAACAAATATTCCATTCCTACCAGTATGGCTATTACAAAAAAAGACAAAAAATAAAGCCGAGAGAGTAAATATGAGCTAAGCAAGTACAATGATGTCCATAAATGAAAAAGTATAATGAAACCCACCATTTCATGTTCTAACTAAAACACAATAAAAAAAGACAAAAAGCTAGTGATTGTTGGGAAATTGGAAGGAATGAGAAGCCTCGCACACTGTTGGTGGGAAGATATATTAGTACAGCCATCGTAGTAAACAGTATGGAGAGTCCTCAAACAACTAGATAGACCTACTAAATATCACCCAGCACTCCCATACTGTGTATGTGTTCAAAAGAAATAAAATCATGGCCGAGCATGGTGGCTGGGTGGTGGGGCTTGTGGCCAGTCAGCCTAGCCAAATTGGTGAGCTTCAAGTCCCAGTGAGAGGCTAAATAAATAAATAAATAAATAAATAAATAAATAAATAAATAAAATCAGTATGTCAAGGAGCTATTTGCAGTCTCATATTTTATTTCAACATTAGTCACAATAGCTAACAGAGGAATAGATAAATACATAATTTGTGTACACAATGGAATACTATTCAGCTATGAAAGAATGAAACCCTGCTATTTATAACAACATGGATGAATCTGGAGGACATTATGTTAACTAAGGCAGGCATAGAAAGATAAATGCTGTGAGATCCCACTGAGAACACCCCAAGATCTCCCTCATGTGGAAGGTAAAGAGTTGACCTCATGGAACTAGAACATAATGGTGATTTGCTAGGACCTATAGAGTTTGAGAGTGGGAAGTAAGGGAGATGTTGGTCAAAGGAAACACAATTCCAATTATATCTGAGGAATGAGTTCAACAAACCCATTGTACAACACAGTGACCATGCTAATGATAGCTTATGTATCCTTATCTTTTAAGGGTCTCATGTAGCTTAGGCTGGCTTCAAACTCAAGAACCCCATGCCTCAGCCTCCTAAGTTCTAGGAGTACAGGCATATGCTACTGGCTACTATATTCTTGAAAAATGCTAAGAGAGCGAATATTGAGTTCTGTCACCACAAAATACCAAAAGTGATACATGAGTTAATGAACATGTTAATTTGATACATTAATCATTCTTTAATGTACATATACTTTAAAACATTGTACCATACATGACAAATACATACAATTTAAAAAATTTATTTATTATTTACTTATTTATTGTGTGTGGAAGTCTGAGGACAACTTAGTGGCATCAGCCCTCTCTTTCCATCATATGGTACAAGGACTGAACTCAGGTCATCAGTCTTGGTGGCAAAGTACCTTTGCCATCATTTTACCAATCTTAAATATATACACTGTTTTATCAACTAAAAATCAAATTAGGATTGGAGAGATGGCTCAGTGGTTAACAGTGCTTACTACTTCTGTGTTCCAGAGGACCTGGGTTGGATTTTCCTTACCTGTGTCAAGCAACTCACAACTTCCTGTAACTCCAGCTTCAAGGGATCTGATACCCTCTTCTGGCTTCCACAGGCATGCACACAAGTTGTGGCATGCATTCACATAGACACAGGCACATAAATAAAAGAATAAAAAAATCTTTAAAAATAAAGTAATTTTAAAATAAAATGCCTTTTCTTGATTAAATTATTTTTGTTTTTTTTCTAAAAAGATTTTTTTTATTTGTGTGTGTGTGTGTGTCTGCATGTGTGTGTGTCTGCATGTGTGTATGTCTATGTATGAGTACATGCATGCAGGTGTTTGCAGAGGCCAGAAGAGTCCATCTGATCCCCTGGAGCTAGAATACAGGCATCTTTTCAGCATTCTTGTTTTTGTCTTTTGAGACAGGCTCTTGACTCAGGCTTACCTAGTGACCTTGAGCTTGCTACTATGTAGTGTAGACTAGCCTCGAAGTCAGGATCCTCCTGTCTCCATCTTCCAAGTGCTAGAATTACAGGCATGTGCTACCACTTCCAGCTCCTTGACTAAATCTTGAGTTCTTTCTTCACTTCTCAGTTTCTTGAGAGAGGGAGCCTGTTCTAGTTGTTTGCCTTTTCTATGTTTAACACAGTTTCAGCCTTCAGCCAGCCACCGGCAAAGAGCTGTGGAGGAAAGGAAGAGGAAGGATGGAAAAAACAGGAAGGAAGGAAAAGGGAAGAGAAAGGAAGGGAAATTTCTGTTCTTCACAGAGGACGGTCACAGGAAGGCATCTGTTCTAAGGAGAGGGAGAGCTGCCAGGCAGAGACTCCTGTAAGCTGCCACTGCATCCTTTTTCCCTTCGTCGCGCTGCCTTCTTCCAGGTGCTTTTCTCATCCTCCAGCACATCTGAATGCTTTAGCGTCACAGAAATACTCTTTTCTTGTGAGTGAATGAGGTATGTGAAGTCCCGCCTAGATTCTTCCTTAAGCTGGTTCAGTGTATCCATCACTGTGGGAAGTGAGAGGAGAGGTAGGCATCTTTTCATGGTTGAGTTTCCCGGAGAATTATCCTCATGAGACACATGGAAGCTTGATAAATATTTGTAAAGAAATTAAAGCTTTTTTAGACTAGAAGAAGAAAAAGAACCAACGAGGGCAAAGTCTTATTAGAGTTGATCCATGTGGTGCCCATTACTGAAAATAGGGGTTTTGTGGGCCATGCAAATAATTTTTTTCTAATAACATTTCCACAATGCTAATTTAAAACATATTCTTGGAGCTGCAATTAAAACTGAATGCTTTCCCCTGACTTCTACATTTTAAAAGAAGCCTAATTTTAAGAATTTAATTGTTGATTAATTACACTGCCCTTTCTGTTCACTGGTAATAAAACACTGCACTTTCTATGCTTATGAAAATAATTACAGCACTCAATTTTAGAATAGTTTCTACCAGACTGTCTTTCAAAAGCGAGTGTACTTTAATGCCAATTACACTTTACAAAACCAACAGTATCAGCACATGGCATTTACTAGATTTCCTCTAGGAGTAACACTTATTTTGTGTGGCTTTAGGAATTAGAAAATTAAACATTTTTTTTTAGCTGCTGACTTTCCGACATAGGGCCGTTAAAGTGGGTTAAGATAAGGTGATTTACAAATTCTCAGTATCTGTGCTTTCCCCACATGCACAGCCTTCCCTCTTTTCCTCTAATTAGTCTCTCAGAGCACATTGGCCTTTGAACACATTTTAAAGGCATAATATAATATTGCTGACCCTAAACTCAGTCACACATGACAGGAACATTATACCCAGGAAGCAAAGTTACCATTGACACTGTAACATTCTTTGGTAACTATCACTCTACTTTCTACGTTTGTTTGACAATTTTATATTGTTGCTTATTTTTTATTTTTTAAGAATTTCATACCAGTATTGTATTTGCCTTATTTCCACACTTCCAACCCCTTCCATTTTTCCCCACTCTCTCTCAATCTCTTGTCCTCTTCTTTGATTATTATTGTCACATATACGCTCATGCATTTCTAAATATGCAAATTTATAATACACTGGTAGCATTTAGTGGTGCTCCTGGTTACTTGTGTTTAAAGTTGCCCACTTAGGATTAGTAACTTCTCAGGTTTCCACCCCCCTTTTCTATAGAATTTGACAAGTTTGGGTACCTCACATGAGTAGAATTAATAGCCAAGTTCTGGAAACCACACCAATATCCACTGGCAGAATAATGGGTAAGGAATATGTGATAAAAACATACAATGGGGGCTGGAGAGATGGCTGTACTCTTAAGGGCACTGACTGCTCTTGCAGAGGACCTGGGTTTTGTTTCCAGAACCCACACAATGACTAACAACTGTCTGTAACTCTAGTTCCAGGATATCTGACACCTCTTCTGACTTATGCAGGTATTGCATACAAACATGCACCTACATACATGCAGGCAAAACATTCATACACATAAAATTAGACTAAATCAAAAACTAAAACAAAAACTGAAATCTTCATGTACAATGGAATATTACTTAGTCTTTAAAAAGAAGGAAATCTGGGGCTGAAGAGATGGCTCAGCAGTTAAGAACACTGGTTGTTCTTGCAGGAGACCCAGGTTCCAATCCCAGCACCCACATGGCAGCTAACAACTGTCAGTAATGCCAGTCCCAGGGGATCCAACAGCCTCTTCTGACCTCTGTGGGCATTGCACGACATGGGTGCACTTACCTACATGCAGGCAATACACACACACACACAGAAAATAAAAATAATAAATAAAATTTTTTAAGAAAGAAGAAAATCTTACCATTTTCAACAACATGAATGAACCAGGAGGGTATCATGCTAAGTGAAACAAGCTAGTCAGATAATTCTACCTATACAAAGTACATAAAGTAGTTAAAAATTAAGATTTAAAAAATATGGTAGAGCTGGACTTGGAGGCACATGCCTTTAATCCCAGCACTTGGGAGGCAGAGGCAGGAAGATTTCTATGAGTTCAAAGTCAGCCTGCTCTACACAGTGAATTACATGCCAACTGGGGCTATAAGGAGACCCTCTCTCAAAAAGCAAAAGAAAAAAAAAGTATGTAAAGGGTATATTTAATTGGGAGGGCACATGTTTAATGTGTGCAAGGCCCTGGATTCTCTTCCCAGCACCAAACGAAAACAAGTGTTTTAAATAAAGTTTTTATTCTTGGCTAGTATATATAGGGAAAAGGTAAGAAACTGTATGTGTGCAATTTGAAGAATTACTGCAAAGTGAACATGACCCTGTGACCATGTAATATAATAGAATCAGGAAGTAAAATTTACTGTCTCTCAGAAGCCCCCATGATGTCCACTCAGCCACTGCCCCACCTTCTCAAAAATGCAGTCAAGTGGCAAACCCTCTGTGTCCCTAATAGCTTGTTTTCTCCTAGGGGTGGGGATTGCCGCAGAGGATTGGCTTTGGAGAGCTAGCCACGGAGGGAGGGGCTTTCTGCACCATCTTGGGACAGAAGCAGTGAAGGTGAACCCGCGGGGCAGCTGGCATGAAGAGAAAGATAGCCCAGGCTTCTCACCTGCATGGATGTGAGAGGGAACATTTACTGACCTGGGGCAACACTGAGGGACCAAGATGTGTGGGCAAAAGTTAACGGAGACTGTAGTCCCAAAGCAATCTGGGCCGGCAGACCGAGCCCCGCAGAGCTGGGTGCAGGGTGTCGGGTGTTGTTTCTTTTGTAAGTTTCTACATTCCCCCCCTCCCTACCCAAGATATAAAATGAAAAATTCAGATAAAAATGTTATGTGGTGTTGCAGGTTTCCTTGTGGGTCCAGCCCATGAGGGACTGCAAGGAACGAGGGTTCTGGCCGAGGTGGGGGTGAGCAGTGTGGAGTCAACACACAGACACTGGGAGTCGGGTGAAGCAGGCACTAGGTGAGGTGCTGCAGACTCATTTATTGCTGGAAAGGGCAGGCCTTATCTCTCTCTCCCCCTGCCCCCAGTGTCCCATAAGCTGGTATGTCGCTCCCTGATAGATCCCCTCATCCAGGCCACTTGCATCATCAGTCTCTAGGTCCTGGGTCAGATTAGGTTGGCTCTTTTGTAGAAGCACAGGTTGTGCTCTCAAGGCAGAAGCTATGTTCTCTAGTGCAGCCTGTGCTTAGGCCTGGCACTTCCTCTCCTACATGTCCATCCCTTTTTATTATAGAAAGGTCAGTGGGAGCCAAGGTTCTTTGCCTCAACATAGTTGACCCCACCTCAGAGGGCTCCCAGCTTGATGGACTGTGCCTATCTTAGGTCTTCCTGACCATCAGGATCTTATACATCATTGATGACAAGCCCTCGAAGCGTGTGACCTCTGGCATGACCATGTGAGGGAGGTGGAGGTCAAGAAGTTACACAGCCTCTTCTTGGATGTCAGCAAGCCAGACCTGCTGTACCTCAGGGGGGTGTCAAAGTCTGGATCCTCTAGCATCTTGGGAACATGATACATTGAGTAATTTACTTGGTTTTGTCTGCGGAAGTGTAGAACAAGGCATTTTATGAGCAAGAAAAGAATTAAGACTATGATATCCAAGAGTAAATAATTTGTAAACGGGAGCGTATCTCCAGGAGTGAGTGGGAGGCAGTGTTCCCATGGAATAGGAAAGTGCAATGTGGTGGGAAGTTTATAAGTGGGAGGGTGCCGGGTCCATGGAAGACGCTTGACCCTTGGGGGGGGAGGGGTGGTGGCCCCAGGGGACATGAAGGACACTGTAGTCTTAGAAGTGTCTTTTATTAAGGGAGACCAGATTTTGAGGCTCCATAAGGAGCCCTGGCTCAGGTTTCCATGAAAGCTGCCTATTGTGATGTTAAAGAGAGAGTGACAGTGAGAGACATTGGGGAGGAGGGGTTAAGGACTGGGCTGAAGCAGAGTGATGCTGCAAGGGACCACATGCCATTTATGGGAACGGACACATGAATCAATTCTGTGGTGGGAAGATCAAGGTATTCATTAGTAGTAAAGAGAACTGGGAAAGTGGGTGACCGTTCATCTACAGGGAGGATCAGAGGTGGTAAGGGGACCAGTGTCTAGAGAACCGAAGCCTGGGGAGAAGCACAGCCAAAGGACAAAAGGGTGCTAAAGATAACAAAGCCAGAAAAGGATGTCATGTCTTATCAAACTCGCAGTTGGGCCCGGTCTCCAGATGGGCTTCCGTCACTGGTTGGATGTCTCTCGATGGAATCCAGATGGGGGTTGCAGCATCCTGTGGAAAAATACAAGTGTATCCTCATCCTCATGTCAGGACAGGGGCTGGTTTCTGCCACAGGGATGAAATAGGACCAATCTTTGTATGCTGGACTGAGACCCCGGTCATCAAACATGAGGAAATTAAGGTGGAACAAAACCTCAGTAAGAGCCAGGTGAGGGTTATGTTTGGCCTCAGCCAAGGGGCTTTTAGCCAGGAGGGACTTAAGTGTCCTGTTGGTCCTTTCGACAATGGCTTGTCCTTGTGGGTTATAGGGAATATCAAAGGTATGTTTGATTCCCCAGGAGGAAACAAATTTATTGAATTATTGAGAGGAATAAGTGGGCCCATTTTCAGTCTTAAGTGCCCAGGGTACACCCATGATTAACATGGCGGACTTTATAGCTTTAATGGCATGTATGGTCTTTTCCCTTGAGAGAGCTAAAGCATAAATAAGGGAGGAGTGTGTGTCAACTATAATATGAACGAATCTCAATTTCCCAAAAAGGGGGGTAGTGAGTCACATCCATGTATGGTCTTTTCCCCTGAGAGAGCTAAAGCATAAATAAGGGAGGAGCATGTGTCAACTATAATATGAACGAATCTCAATTTCCCAAAAAGGGGGGTAGTGAGTCACATCCATCTGCCAAATGGCATTGGGTCTCAAACCATGGGGATTCACTCCTCCCTTATTAAGGGGCCGGAGAGACATGAGCGATGCACAGGTAACACATGAGAGGACAAGGTGCTTGCATTGGGACATGGGGATTTCTAGGAGGAGTTTATGAATACTCTCAGGGGACAAGTGGAATTGTTGATGTAAAGCTCTTGCTTGTTCTAACAGGCTAGACTGGACTGTCATGATCAGGGCATCTGTGGTGGCATTCCCCCGAGTTAGGATTCCAGGAAGGGTGATATGTGAGCAGATATGTGAGATGTACCATGGGTGACTTCTATTTTCTAGGCATTCCCATAGCTTGACCATAGTGAGGTGTAGTGGGGTGAGGGGTTTTTAACATGAGAAAAGGCAATGACCTTAGTAACCAGAACAGCATAGGTGCTATCAGAAAAGAGACTTAGGGGTTCATCCTGGCACTCTGCTAAAGCTTTAAGTGTAGCAAGAAGTTCTCCCAACTGGACAGAGCCAGGATTAGGGATGATGTGGGTGATATCCTTTTTCCTAGGATGATGTATCAGGACCCCAAAGTTCTTCTTATTAGCGTCTGAAAAGGCAATGGTCACTTGGGGAATTGTGGAAGAAGAAGGAAAGCTGTGGGGCTTAACTTCAAGTGGCAATGTGAGAAGGGCCTGAATTCTTTTGTCTTGGGGCAGGTGATTGTCAGTGGTGCCAGGGAAGCCTGACATCATGGTCTGAAAACTAATGGAATTGGCCCAGTGTGCCTGTAGGTTATTGGGGGAGAAAGGGGAGCACAATAGCGTTGGGTTCTCTAATGAAGGTTTTTCAAGCTTGAGTGCACAGTTTGACTGCCAAGTTAAAGGCCAGATCAAACTTGGAGGAAACCTGCTGGAGCTCTGAGTATGAGAGAGTATATCGGATCCAAATGTCTTGTGCTTAGTGAGGGACTTCCGAAGGCTGTGACACCTTTGGCCATATGTTCACACGGTGTCTCTGGGACAGGCAACAGGATGACCTGAATCCTAGGCTCTGAGTTTGGGGTGGATCAGCCCTTATATGAACTCATCAGGATGAGCTGAGAAGGGAAAGGTGCCGACGTGGGTTTCGGGACCACGCAGCAGAGTGTGCCTTCCTGATTTAACAACAAATATGACAAACAGGGTAGAGGGGACAGAAGAGGGGGCCATTCACTCACCCTTGAGCAGCTGAAGGGACAGATGAAACCAGGGGCCTACTCACTGAAGGAACTGAAGTTGGGGGCATCTCCAATGCCAGGGGGCCGGGAACCTTGTTTGGGAGCCAGCTGTTGCAGGTTTCCTCAGCTCCTCCTCCTCTTCTTGCCATTGCAGTTGGTACTGGAGCAGCCCCGGCGTGTACCGAGTGGCTTTTTTTTTTTTTTTTTTTAATTTTTGAGAGGGAGGTTGAATACCCCAGTGGGCTGGTGGCCGGTAGGCAGCAGCAGCAGTGGCAGCTGAGAAACAGGGACACCGACAAGATAGTTGAAGTATTGATAACACCAAGCAAAGCTGTCCCTGTTTGAAAAGATAAGCCAGCTTGATTCCCAGGCACTAGAGGAAAAGCAGGAAAAATGGCATTGCACCATCATCACTTCATCACAAGAAGAAGAAGGTTTTCACATTCCAGCATCCCATGAGAATTTTTGTGAATGATGAATGCCATGTGATGGCATTCCTCAGTGTACCCAACGCAAGAGGAGCTGGAGGCTGTGTAGAACATGGTTTCCCACAATGAACGGGCCCTCAAGGCTGTGTCTGATTGGATTGATGAGCAGGAGAAGGGCAGCAGTGAACCCTCTGATGCCGAAAATATGGATGCACCCCCCGATGATGAGAGCAAAGAAGGGACTGGGGAACAGAAGGCAGAACACATGACTAGGACCCTGAAGGGTGTGATGTGGGTTGGCCTGGTAGCCAAGGGTCTTCTGCTCATGGGGATCTGGATCTGGAGCTGGTTCTGCTCTGTAAGGAGAAGCCCACAACTGCCCTTCTGGACAAGGTGGCTGACAACCTGGCCACTACTGTAACAGAAGACAACTACGAAATACTCCCGTCTGTGGATGATGCTGCGATTGTGATAAAAAATATGAAAGAGCCCCCTTTGTCCTTGACCATCCACCTGACATCCCCTGTTGTTAGAGAAGAAATGGAGAAAGTATTAGCTGGAGAAACGCCATCAATCAACGACCCCTGGACATTCTGGACAGGCAGAAATACCTTGCTGTCTTGGTGTCCCTTCGACATGCCAAGTGGTTCCAGGCCAGAGCCAACGGGCTGAAGTCGTGTGTCATTGTCATCCGTGTCCTAAGGGACTTGTGTACCCACGTGCCCACCTGGGGTCCCCTCGGAGGATGGCCCCTGGAGCTGCTGTGTGAGAAGTCCATTGGCGCAGCCAAAAGGCTGATGGGTGCTGGCGAGGCCCTGCGGAGAGTACTGGAGTGCCTGGCATCTGGCATCGTGATGCCAAATGGTTCTGGCACTTATGACCCTTGTGAAAAAGAAGCCACGGATGCTATTGGGCATCTAGGCAGACAGCAATGGGAAGATATCACACAGAGTGTGCAGCATGCCCTGTGTCTTGCTGCATTTGGCCAGCTCCATAAAGTCCTGGGGATGGACCCCTTGCCTTCCAAGATGCCCAAGAAACCAAAGAATGAGAACCTAGTGGACTATATTGTTCAAATTCCTTCTAGTACCACCTATGCCATCATGCCCATGAAATGCCCCATGGAGGAGGATGGGGAGGAGAAGTCCCCCAGTAAAAAGAAGAAGAAGATCCAAAAGAAAGAAGAGGAGGTGGAGCCTCCCCAGGCAATGAGTGCTCTAATGAGGCTGAACCAGCTGAAGCCAGGCCTGCAGTATAAGCTGGTCTTGCAGACAGGCCCTGTCCACGCTCCTATCTTCACTATATCTGTGGAGGTGGATGGTAGTTCCTTTGAGGCCTCTGGACCCTCCAAAAAGACCGCCAAACTGCACGTGGCCATAAAGGTGTTACAGGACATAGGCTTGCCAACAGGTGCTGAAGGCAGAGACTTAAGCAAAGGGGAGGACTCAGCTGAGGAGTCTGATTTGAGGCCCACAGTAGTAGCCCCACCCCCTGTGGTAGAAGCTGTTTCAACACCTAGCTCCACCTTCACTTCAGACACCACTACTGAGCAGGGCCCGATACTGACTAAGCATGGCAAGAACCCAGTTGTGGAGTTCAATGAGAAGAGGCATGGCCTCAAATATGAGCTCATTTCTGAGACCAGTGGCAGCCATGACAAGAGATTTGTCATAGAGGTTGAGGTGCTGATTCAAACAAAAAGGAGGCGAAGGCTTATGCTGCCCTTGCCACATTGGAAAAACTTTTCCAAGATCTCCCCTCACCCTTGAAGCCAAGAAGAAAAAAAGAACTCCAGTACCTGTCAGAGGTGGACCCAAATTTGCTGCCAAGCCACACAACCCTGGCTTTGGTATGGGAGACCCAATGCACAATGAACTTCCTCCATCCCCTAATTTCTGTGACTGGGCCTGAGGGGGCAACATCCATGGCTGAGGTGGGGGTGAGCGGCACAGAGTCAATACACAGACACCGGGAGTCAGGTGAAAGCAGGCACTAGGCAAGGTGCTGCAGACTTGTTTATTGCTGGAAAGGGCAGGCCTTATATATCTCTCCCCCTGCCCCCAGTGTCCCATAAGCTGGTGTGTCACTCCCTGATAGATCCCCTCATCCAGGCCACTCATGTCATCAGTCTCTAGGTCAGGAGGCAGATTAGGTTGGCTCTTTTGCAGAAGCACGGGCTGTGCTCTCAAGGTGGAAGGTGTGTTCTCTAGCACAGCCTGTGCTTAGGCCTGGCACTTCCTCTCCTACAATGTGGATAGCGCCCTGAGCAAGAGACCCTGAAAGAAGTGAGGGCAGGTCAAACAGCAGGAAGGCAAAAATTTAGTGGGACACCCTCTTACTGAGCTCTTTTGCTCTATGTGCTATCTATCTATCTATCTATCTATCTATCTATCTATCTATCTATCTATCTATCTAATCTTTTTGAGACAGGGTCTCCCTGTAGTCAGAGCTGGCATAGAACTTACTCTGTAGACCAGGCTGGCCTTGATTCCACAGAAATCCACTTGCCTCTGCCTCCCAAGTCCTGGGATCAAAGGCATGTGCCAGAAAGCCCAGCTTTGGTATTTTATTTTTAATGCAGAGTTTCACATATTCCAAGCTGGCCTCAAACTCACTGTGTAGTCAAGGGCAACCTTGAACTTCTGATCCTCTTGCTTTTTTTTCTTGAGTTCTGGGACTATAGACATGTACAGCCACACCTGGGTTGTGTAGTGCTAGGGATATAACCCAGGATTTTGTGCCTATTAGGCAAACATTCTCCAACTGAGCTATATCCCCAGTCCTCAATGTAGAATTTTGAGATTAATTTCTATTGTGAGAATCAATATGTATGTTTTCATTCATTGTTTATATAGTTCTCTAATTTTGTTGATTTCATATTACCAATAACCAAACATCTAAAAACACACACTATAGTTTGGATATGGTTTATCTTTGTAAATGCAAGGATATGATATATGACTATGGATAATTTGGCTGGTTTTGGCCAACTTCTTGTTGGGTCTATGCAGCCATTGCTTTTAACTTGTATGGTGGCTGAGGAAGAGTTTGGGCTGGAGGAAGAGCCTCAGATCTGCTGTTTCCTTATGTTTTAGCATTTCACATTATGTGCACCCTAATATAGCTTTGCAGGGATCTTTAAAACTCTTATGTTCACTTTGTGAAGGCTAGTTTAGCTTAGATAATATGGGTCATGGATTCTCCTAACTGGGTGTAGCTTACTGACATAACTCTAACACATGAGAGACGAGGAGTTACTTAACAGTGTTTCTGCCTTGGAGAACTCGCTCCACTCCACCACTGGTATATATGGCTTTCTGGCACTCAAAGTGACAGTCTCTGGTTTATTCTGTATATTAAATGTGAGTGTGAGAGGAAAGGAACTAGATTTTAAAAAATTATTTATTATTTTTTATCTTTATGTGTATGACTGTATTGCCTGCATGTATGTAAGTGCACCCATGCCGTGCAATGACCATGAAGGTCGAAAAGGGTGTTGGATCCCCTAGAACTGGAGTTGTGGATGGTTGTTAGTTCCCATGTGAGTGCTGGGAACTGAACCCCGGTCCTCTGCAAGAGCAGCCAGTGCTCTTAACATCTGAGCCATCTCTCCTGCCCCAGGAATCAGATTTTTCAAAAAAATCAATTGGGTTCTAAAGCTTGGAATATGTATTAAGACTTCACATAGAATCACAAGCTACAATGAGTTGGAATTCTCTGAAGCAGCTGTGTCTATATCAGAAACGCTGTAGTGTTGGTCTTGGCAGCCTGTGAAGAGATGGAAGGGTGTAGGTCAAGAGCAAAATTATCTTGGGGTATTTTGGTTCCTTTTACTTTATTTACCATACCATATTTACTTTAACTATTGCCATAGCCTTCTCTTGAATTTTAGGAAGAACTCCTGAAATGCCCTGCTAAATTTGACATGTCTCTACCACTGACTCCACGCCTCACCAACTGCAAAGTTAAGAATAGCCTGTTAAAGAAAAACATTAAATACTATAGATTTCCCTAGTTGCTGTAGTCACCTTACCTGATAACTCTACCTGTACTCTCTGGGATGTAAATGCATAGTTCTGGAGTTAATCTGTGCATTAAATGCTACTGTGAGAGGGGAGAGCTTTTCTGAGTATAAGAATTCACATAGCCTTTCCCATAGTGGAGCACGCCATTCGGGACCTTGAATCTGTGGTCCTGAGCCATGCTCACTCAGATTCAGCTAATAATAAACTATTTTCTTAAGTCAACATTGGTACGTTTATGTCTACACTAGTAAGTCTTCATTTTTAGAGGACAATAAATATAACAAGTGCATATTAAAAGCTCTGATCTCTGCAGCATAACGAATCATCTCTCTTTCTCTTACCTTATACACTTCTCTCTTCAAGCACCATTAGTGAAATGGATGCAATACTGTCCTTTAAACTTTCATTTTGTTTTGCTCAAGGTTTTTGAGATGGGGCCTCACTCTGTAGCTTGATCCAGAATTCATTGCAGCCCTCCTGCTCCAGACTCTTGAGTACTAGGATTATGTAGCGGGCACTGTGCCTGGCTTTCTAACATTGTGATAGCCACCTATCCTACTTGAGTTCCTCTTCCAGACTGCTTCCAGGCTTAGTGGGGTAAAACATATATCTAATTAGGGTATTTTTCAGGTCTGCAATTGCTTGACACCCCTCCCTCCTTTTCTAGCTCTGTAATCCTATGGCATACTTGTTCAGGTCGGTGGATAGTTGTAGGACTCAGTTCTCTTCCACCGTGTGGGTCCTGGGGTTAAATTCAGGTTGTCAGGCTTAGTAGCAAGTGCCTTTACTTGCCGAGCCATCTCACCATCCCCATCTCTTTATGCTTGCATTTTATGCTGATTCCTCCCCTGCTAGCAATCTCCTGGTTGTCTTCTACTCCTCCAACCTGCCTGTTGCTACCTGTCCATGATCTGTACTGTTGAAGCCTCCTTGTTTTGTTCACTTGGCTTTCTTGCTGAGAATATCCTCTTGCAAATTATCTGCAAGGAAAATATTTTCTCTTCTTTTTCACTAATTTTTTTCTGGTCTTTTTGACACAGGGCCTCCCTGTAGCATCAATTGGCCTAGAACTCACTATGTAGATCAGGCTAGCCTCCATCTCACAGAGTCCATTTTTTTCAGTGGAATCTTTTCTCTCTGAAGAGAGCATCTATAGCATCTATATTATATAATTAGATTCTGACTTTAAGAACGATACTAATCTTTGACCCTACATTGAATTTTTTTTTCCTTTCTCAGTGTTGTTGAGTCAGGAAAACTAAATTCTGAGCAGTAGAGGCTTTTATACTTGGCCAAGAATACAAGAAGCAGAGAGAAAAGCTCACAGACTAGCTTGTCAAGCCACTGGAGGTCAGAGAGTCATAGATATAGGAGCACAAGTGAAAGAAATGCTGGGCTAAAGGAGCTTAGTTCGTGTTCTTTTTTTTTTTTTTTTTTGCTGCTGCTGGGAGTTTGGGTGTTGTCTCTTTTTGCTTCTTTTGGGGTTCTTTTTAATGATCCTCACAGCAACTGTTAGCTGCCATGAACTGTGGGATGTCACTCAGCATGCAGATGGGATTATGATGAGGTTAGAAGTTGTTTGGCATTCAGTCTGGTGGCCATCTTAGATCCACCCAGTTCTGGCTGGTCCACCTAAAGAGCACGTCTGGCCTACAGGCATCCTGTAGGGATGTTGGGAGTTGCAGCCATAAAAAATAACCTAAATAGATATGCATTTTACCTCAGAGATGAACAAGTTTAGGGAAGGTATAAGTTCAGGTAGGCTGGCAAGGCAGTACAAGACTAGGCCAGGGTAACAAGACCTGCCCAGTTTCTGGTTCTTGTCCTTGAAATCCCTCAGTATCACTGAATCTGGGATTTATCAGAAATTCACATGTTCTTACCTTTCTTCTTTAAGCTAGCTTTGCTGGATTCCTTTTCATTCTTGAGGACTAGCAGTCTCCTTTCTCATACATAACTGCATTCTTAATACCCTCAAAACTCCATCCAGACATCTTCAAATGTCTAAGCACACTTGTTTTCATGTGTCTAAGTGGATGTGAGTTGAGGTCCATAAACTACTGATCTTCATTTATTGATCTTTACTGCAGACCTTAGAAGAAAGCAAACAAAATTCTTTTGGTATGAATAGTCTTAATACTGAAGTAACTACACTGGGTCTGGTTGAAATAACCAAATTATAGTTCCATCATGAGTACCAGAGTTTGTATCCGTTTCCATGTCAAGTGGTTCACAAATGTACCTCCAACTCCAAAGGATCTGATGCCATCTTCTGGCTTCTCTGGGAACCCTTGAGTGTGTACACACATATTTGCATACACACACACACACACACACACACACACACACACACACATATGTATATATATATATACATAATACACACTGAAAATAAAAATAAATCTTAAAAAAGCCAAATTAGCCTTTGCTTCCTGGGCCGAACAGCCTCCAGTGTCTTGGTGCCAGCACCCTTCCTGGGTAAGTCCAGTGTGCCCACTGGGCCTTGACTCACCCAGCCTCTTTCACCCCCCTCCCAACTCCCCTGCCACAGCTCTCCTCCTAGCCTGGGTAATGGCCCATTTCTTGTCTTGGCACCTTGGACACCGGGGCTAAACTCTCGGCCCAGAGCCACCATTGCTTCCTGATCCTTTGCATCCAGACCAACCTAGTTTCTCCTGTGGTCCCTCTGGGCCTGGTCCCGCCCCCACCTACCTTTTTCCCTGGGCTGCACAGCCTCTAGGCATCTGGTGCCAGCATCATTCCTGGTCCCCAGGAGCCCTCTGGACCAGGTCCCACCCTCATATCCCTTTGCTTCCTGGGCTGCACAGCCTCCAGTGCCCTGGTGCCTGCACCTTCCCGGAGTAAGTCCAGCATGCCCACTGCACTCCTTGACTCCCTAGCCTCTTTCACTCTCCCAGCCGCCCCCACCATCTCTCCTCCTAGCCTGGATACTGGCCCATTACTTGGCACCCCAGACACCGGGGCAAACCTCTCGGTCTAGAGCCACAACTCCTTCCTGATCCTTCGCATCCAGACCAACCCAGGCCCTCCCAGTACTCCCCAGGAGCCCTTGGGGCTTCTTCCTGTCCCCTCCTCCCTTTGTAACCCTGAGTGGCACAGTCACCGGCTTCCTGAGACTAACGTCTTTCCTGGGCCCTGTACCCAGGCCAGTCCAACCCCCATATTCCTGAAGGCAGCATCTTTCCTGGGAAGACCCAGACCTTAGGAGAAAGCCTGAGAGCATCTGCAAGAAACTCATCTCACTTTCAAGGATAGGCACTACCTTAAGGTGAAAGGGTGGAGAAAAATATACCAAGCAAATAGTACTAAGAAAAAAGCTATCTGACAAAATAGACTTTAAAGTAAAACTAATCAGAAGAGATAAAGAGGGCCACTTCATTCTGATCAAAGGAACAATAAACCAAGAAGATGTTACAATTATGAATATACATTCACCAAACTCTGGTGCACCCAATTTCATAAAAACAGTACTACAGGACTTTAAGACGCAGATTAATCCTAACTCATTAATAGTAGGGGACTTCAATACCCCATTGTCACCATTAGATAGGACACGAGGACAGAAAATTAACAGAGAGACGTCAGAATTAAACTATACCATATATCAAATGGACCTAACAGACATCTACTGAATATTGCACCCAAACACCAAAGAATACACTTTCTATTCAGCACCCCATGGAACCTTCTCCAAAATCAACTGTGTAC
>NW_008337640.1:1308393-1309466 GCF_000622305.1 Nannospalax galili | reverse complement strand
ATTTACATCCAATACTACTTAATTTATTCAAAAAGATAGAAATGGAGGGAGAACTTCCAAATTCCTTCTAAGAAGCCAGCATGACTCTAATACCAAAGCCAAGTAAAGAAAGAAACAACTAAAAAAGAAAACTATAGACCCATATCCTTAATGAACATAGATGAAAAAATTCTCAACAAAATACTTGCAAACCACACACAGACACACAGCAAAAAGATGATCCACCATGATCAAGTTGGCTTTGTTCCAGAGATGCAGGGATGGTTCAATAAACATAAATTAATAAACATCATAAATCATATAATGGGCTCAAAGACAAGAACCACATGGGCATCTCAATAGATACAGAGATGGTCTTTGACAAAATTCAACATGCTTTTATGTTCAGAGTCCTAGAGGGAATTGAACTTGAGGGAGCATACCTCAACATAATTAAAGCCATATATAGCAAACTCACAGCCAACATCATTCTAAATGGAGAAAAACTGGAAGCATTCCCATTGAAATCAGGAACCAGGCAAAGCTGTCCACTATCTCCTCTCCTCTTTAACATAGTACTTGACAATAACAAGCAATTGAAGAAAGAATGCAGGGAAATGGTGCCATTCACAATTGCTGCAAAAAAAATGAAATAAAATATTTTGAATAAACCTGACCAAAGACATTAAAGACCTCTACAATGTAAATTTTAAATCTTTAAAAAGATTTAGGAAGATGTTAGAAGATGGAAGGACCTCCCATGCTCATGGATTGGAAGAATTAATATTGTGAAAATGACCATCCTACTAAAAGTCATTTATAGATTCAATGCAATGCCAATCAAAATCTCCATGACAATTTTCTCAGAATTGGAAAGAACCATCCTAAGATTCATATGGAAGCACAAAAGACCTCGGATAGCCAATGCAACTCTGAGCACTAAGAGCAATGGCGGGGGGTGATTACTATACCAGATATTAAACTGTATTACAGAGCTATAGTCATAAAAAACATCATGGTACTGGCACAAAAATAGTCATGTAGATCAATGGAACACAATAGAAGACCCAAACACGAGTATGTGTAATTTCAGT
>NW_008337640.1:1305869-1306681 GCF_000622305.1 Nannospalax galili | reverse complement strand
TAGTCAAGGTTTATCTGAGAATATTTGTTTTTTTACCCAAGCTTTATCTGCATAGCACATGGTATTTAAAAGTACCACACTGGTGGAACTAACCTTCTTTGGTGTTTAACCGCCATACTATGAGGCCTATACTAATTTGGAGAGAGGGACATAAAGGACAGTTTTTGCTCCTTTCTCTCCTAGGTTGACTAAGTTCCAGTGGACTATGTGCATCTCTCAGAATGTCCTGTAACTGTGGTGATTCACCTGTCCTCTTGATCAAGGAGGCCATGGAGACCCCACCAGATGGACCTGTACCAGTGTCCAGTCTACAAAGAGGAGGGTCAACAAAGAGGAAAGATTTCCTCCATGCTTCCCAGTGAAGCTAGCCATGGTCAAGAGAACCTTTGACTCATCTTCACATAAATGGAACTGATAAAGGAATGGAGCCAGGGGCTCATCCCAAGCCCATGTTACCCCTGAGGAACAAATCCTGAAACGACCTTAAGAGTAAAAATAAATTGGTTTATCTGGGCCAATTGTAGGGTCTTAAACACCTAAAAGGAAAGTATAACCAAAGATTAATGGGGTCAACATAATTTTTAAGAGTCCGTATGTGTAGCTAAATGCTACATAACAAGAAAAATGCCAGAGAGGAAATAGATTCCATTGAGTTATTGGCCAGGGTGGCCCAAAACACTCCTAGACAGTAATCCAGCATAGAACTTGGAAAATGAACAGCAGACCCCAATCATATCTAAAGGAATATTGACAACTGATTGCTGCTAGATGAGGAACAGCTGATCTTTCTAAAACAGGATGTCTAGATAGGC
>NW_008337640.1:1272382-1300065 GCF_000622305.1 Nannospalax galili | reverse complement strand
GTTGGAGGACCAGGGAAGTAGAGGGAGATGAGGGCAGGGCCAGGACCAGAAGCGGTGCTCCTGGAGCCCAAGAAAAGGTCTTAGTTGCTCTGGGTGAGAAGGATCAGGAAGTAGTATTGGTTCCCCAGGTGTCTGGGGCCCCAAGACTAGGAATGGCACAGGGCCCAAACTAGGAGTATAGAGGGCGGGGGGGCAGGGGGGTGATGGAAGGGTGAATGAGGCTTAGGGAGTCCCGGCGTGGAGAGCTGTGCTATAGACTTACCCCAAGAGGCCTGAGGATAGTAGTGCAGGGTAGCTCAACATAAGTTTTTAAGAGTCCATATCTATAGCCAAAGGCTACATATCAAGAAAAAATGGCAGACAAGAGATACCTTCCCCAAGACTAGGAATGGCTCAGGGCCCAAACTAGGAGTATAGAACGGCGGGCGGGGGGGCAGGGGGGTGATGGAAGGGTGAATGAGGCTTAGGGAGTCCCGGCGTGGAGAGCTGTGCTATAGACTTACCCCAAGAGGCCTGAGGATAGTAGTGCAGGGTAGCTCAACATAAGTTTTTAAGAGTCCATATCTATAGCCAAAGGCTACATATCAAGAAAAAATGGCAGACAAGAGATACCTTCCACTGAGTTATTGGAGAGGGAGGCCCAAAAGAGTCCCAGACAGTAACCCAGCATAAAACCAGGAAAATGAACATCAGACCCCAATCTTATCTAAAGGAATATTGACAGCTGATTGCTGCTAGATGAAGATGAGCTGATCTTCCTAAAATAAGGATCTCTAGATAGACTGACTAGATTCAGTGGATGGACAAGCACTGGGGAATGGCCAGGTGTGAAATGTGCCAGGATGCTTCTGCCTGCCTTTGCTTCCTCTTTATGAAAGTCTGTTGTGGTTCTTGCTTGCTGTCCCTGCTTCAAGATGTGAATGCTGGGCTCTGTCTTCTGCTCCTGTTCCAGCTACTTCCTGCCATCATGCCTCCACACCATGACCGATTGTAATTCTCCTAGAACCATAAGCTCAAATAAATTCTTCCTTCTATAAGTCAGTGTTCCTATCACAGCAACAGAAAAGTACCTAATATAGTTATTGGTACCAGAGAGTCGGCTTTTGGCTGTGAAGGACCTGACCATGCGGGTTTTGGAAGAATGTGGAAGACTTTGGAAGTGTGGGCTAGAAAAGTGGTTGACAGTGGTAAGCAGAGCTTAACAGGCCATTCTAGTACGTTCCTGGAAGAAAGTAGTGCTGAGAGCAAAGTAGTTCCAGAAGGAAATAAGGACTTAAACAACTAGAATATTTTCACAAAGAGTCTGGCTGCTGTATACCCACAGCCTAAGAGCTTACCTGAGGCTAAGTTGAAAAGCAATGGACTAATTTCAAGACAGCCTAACATAGAGATGTTGGCATGGCTATTAATGCTGAATATTATGCATATCTACAGTGAAAAAAGACCACAGAGGCAGAAAGAAATATACAATGTACAGTTTGGGTTGAAAAAGAGCATTGGAAAGATAAATATTGGAGCCCTGGTGTGTGCTGATAATCCCATTGATAAGGAGGTTAAAGTGATTAAGGAGAGGCCTTGAGATTTGTACTTAAACAGTGGAGAAAGTAACTCCAGGGCAAGACCACACCCAGCTAAGTCTCCAACTTGCAAAAGGAAAATGTTGCAGGAGCCACTGAAGAGAACAGCTTCTAAAATGGATAAAGCAAGCTGGGTTCCATCCCAAACTTGAGACCAAACTTGGCAGAGTTGTTCACCTGGTGCTGGCTTTAGAGGCATGAAAAATGCTAGAGTGAAGGGATAATAGGTTCTTCCTCCACGGTTTCAGAGAGCCACTGAGGCCAGGCAGCATGTAGCAGGGGTTCCCCTGTGTGGTGGTTTGAATGAAAATGTCCACCACAGGCTCCAATTATTTGGACATTTTGTCCCCAGTTGGTGGTGCTGTTTTGTGAGGTCTTAGAAGGTGTGGCTATCCTGGAGGAAGCATGTCACAGGGGATGGGTTTACAGAGTTCTTAAGTCTTGCCAAATCTCAAGTTGCTCTCGTTTCCTGTGCCTGCTGGAAGATGTGCGAGCTTAGCTTCCACACCTCCTCCAGCCACCTTTGCTGCCATGCCTCCCTACCATGATGGACTCTTGCCCTTTGGAGCTGTGTGATGGCTAATCCTGGGTGTCAACTTGAGTGGATCTAGGATTAACTGAAATGAGAGAGATCTTCTTAACTGGGTCATCTGAAGATGGAAGACACACCCTAAATGTGGATGTTACCTTCTGATGGCAGCCCATATAAAAGGCAATGGTAGAGGAGAAGGCCTGGCTTCTTGCTGCTTGCCTTCCCTCTCGCTGGTGAGTCCATCTTGCTGCTGTAGACTGAAGACTAGCTGATCTTTTGGAATTCATCAGACCTTCAGTACCAGATTGGGACTACTGAGACATCTAGCCTCATGACTTGAGCTACTACGGATTCTCAGCCTCTCCAGTGTGGTGTAGCCATGGTTGGACTACTCAGACTCTGTCTTGTGAGCTAAGCTGATAAATCCCTATACATTATATTCATTCTACTGGTTCTGTTTCTTTGGAGAACGCTGACTAATACAAACTGTAAGCTTAAATAAACTCTTCCTTTTATAAGTTCCTTTGGTCAGTGTTTCTATCACAGCAACAGAAAAGTAGCTAACACACCCTGCATAATGAAGGCCCTGATAGATCACTGTATGGAGCTGTGAAGATGAAGCCTGGTTGGCAATGGAGACCCCAAGAAGACATTCATGATTCCAGAGCTGTGAGGCATCTGCCAAGAAGACCTGCATACAGGGAGTGCTGCATACCAGCCCAAGAAAGAGATGTATGTTGCATGCAGCAAAGCTGGAGAGGCTGAGCCACCTAAGTCCTTTGGAAATAAAGTCTCAGAAGTCAGATATGGAGCTACTGGATTTGGTGTTTGCCCTGCTGGTTTTCAGTCTTGTTTTGGTCTGGAATTTCCTCACTGTGCATCCATTCCTCCTTTTTGGAATGAGAATGTGTAATCAGTTCCACTGTATGTTGGGCGGATGTAATTTGTCTTTTGATTTTATAGGGCCTTACAGTTAAGATATTGCCCTGAGTCTCAGAAGAGACTTCGGACTGTGGACATTTGACTAGTATTGAGAGACTGGTAAAGACTATGGGGACTTTTAAGGTTGGACTAAATGCATTTTGAATTTTATATAAACATGAGCCTATGCAGCCCAGGGAGTGGAATGTGCAGGTTTGAATGAGAATGTTCCCCATAGGCTCCAAGTATTTGGGCATTTTGTCCCCAGTTGGTGGCACTGTTTTGGGAGGTTTTAGAAGGTGTGGCCAGGTTGGAGGAAGCGCATCGCTGGGGGCGGGCATAGAGAGTTCTTAAACCTTGCTGGATCTTGAGTCACCGTCTTGCTTACTGTGCCTGCTTGAAGATGTGAGCACTGGGCTCTGCCTTCTTTCCAGCCACCACCTGCCGCCATGCCTCCTTGCCACGATGGACTGTAATTTCTCTGGAACTGTAAGCTCAAATAAATTCTTCCTTCTATAAGAAAAGAAAGTCTATTGCTGCTGGTGCTGCCACTGTTGCCGTCCTCTTTTCCAGCATGGACTCAATATCAGAATGTCGTGGTTGGCTTCAGTTGTCAACTGGACACACCTGGGAAGAACCTCAACTGGGGAATGACCTCTACCAGATTGGCCTGTGGCCATGTCTGTGAGGCATTTTCTTGATTGTTGAGTGGTGCAGGAGGGCCCATCCTGCTGTGGGTGGTGCCACCCCTGGACAGGTGGTCCTGAGTTGTATAAGAAAGCAGGTTAAGCATGGGCCACAGGGGCAAACCAGTAAACAGCATTCCTCCATGATTCAGTTCCTGACTTCAGGTTCCTGCCCTGAGTTCCTGCCTGACTTCCCTTAAAGATGGACTGTCACTTGGAAGTGTAAGATGCAATAAACTTTTTCCTCCCCAAGTTGGTTTTGGTCAGAGTGTTTTGTCACAGCAATAGAAAGTAAAGTAGCACACAGTGGCTCTCCGGGGGTGTTCCTGGTTTTCACTACCAGATTGGGGCTGCTGAGACATCCAGCTTCATGGACAGGGCAGCTTCTGAGTTCTCTGCATCTCCAACATGCAGATGTCATTGTTGATCTGCCTGCAAATTTCTAAGCAGCCTAATAAATGTTTTTTTTTATCATATATACATATTCCATTGCTTCTGGAAAAATACAACATGGTTCTTACCTTTAAGAAGCTGCAGTGTTGTATGGAAATCATTATTTTGTAAACCCAAGGCAGGACTCCAGCTACTAGAATCTAGACAAGTGGAACTGTACATATTTCCTAATCAACCTCTCTTTCCTTTGTTGCCAGCATATCCTTTTGTCCTTAGTACTTTCTCAAAGAGTGCACTCAGTGGGCAAGGATGACATTCAAATTGCTAAATGCACCACATTTATAAAAAATGCTACTTGGGTCTCAGACTTCAGGATGCATCAGAATCATCTGGAAGGCTTTTAGGGACAGATTGCTGGAACCTTATCCAAGATCTCTAATTTAGTCTTGTTTACTACCCAAAGACAGTCTAGAAACTTGTCAAGGCTCCTTTAGTCTAGCTTTCACAGTTCTGTAGCAGGCTGGTTGAGGTTTGGATAGAGTAAGTTGTATAGAAAGATCATGGAACACATTTATAAAAACATATTCCACAGACAGCATTGAGCCTCTGTTCTGTAGGGTATTTAGTGTATTCCTGGCCTATCCATTGCTTGTTATTTGCAGTTTCATTCTCCTCCTCTTTCCTCACTCCTCAAATATTTATGAATATAGAATGCACTCCACTCCATCTCTGGATATAACCCAAAGTATCTGCATTCATGGCCCAAATAATCTCTAGTAAAGATATACTGTGCTATGAGGCTGAATTAAAAAGTTACTGGCTAATTGACTAATTTATTTGGCAGAGGAACTTTTAAGACATGATGGCATTCAGGTTGTGGCATGGTTACTGCTCACTTTTCTTATCAGAGCTACAGTGAGAGGGGGTATTAGTCCAGGTTCTCTAGAAAAATAACACACACACGCACACACACACACACACACACATAATTTACTAATCGGCTTATGTTGAAAGAGGAAAGAGTAGCAACAGCCATCTCATATCTGAGAGGCTGAGAACCTGGTAGTTGTTAGAGTAGTGTCACAGTGCCTCTCTCTCACAAGAGAGGCTGAGAAGCTGTTATTTCCTTCATCCATGAGGCTGGGTGCCTCAGCAGTCTCAATATGATGACCTGAAACTTAAAATTTTACTTATTATAATTGCGTGTATGTGAGTGTGAGCACAGGCATGCCATGGTGTGTGTGTGTGTACAGGTTAGAGAGACTGTTCTTGCTTTCCACCATGTTGAGCAAGGGCTCTTGTTGTTTCTGCCTTGATGTGTACTCCAGGCTATCTGACCTGTGAGCTTCTGGGTAATTCTGTCTGCCTCCCATCTTATAGTATGTGCAAGGATAACAGATGCACAGCCACATCCGGCTTTTTGTGTGGGTTCCAAGGAATGAATTCAGGTCATCATGCTTGCATGTCAAGCACTTTTACCCACTGAGCCATTTCACCAGCTCCAACTTTTGACTTCTGATCCCCCTGCCTCTGTGTCCCAAGTTCGAGAATTATAGACATCTACCATTATGCCCGTTTGTTCTAGGGATCAAACCTAGGGCTTCATGTGTACTAGGCAAGCACTCTACCAACTGAGCTACATTTTCCATCCAAAATATTCCAGTTTTAAATATTTTCAATGTAACTGAAATTTTAAAGAATTGTGTAGGCCAAATAAAATCTTTTGTGGGCCAGATTGGGCCCTTGGACCACTAGTCAATAAATGTGATTTGATGGTTTTGGGGTTACTGAAATACTCTGCTTGGTGGTTTCTCCATCTTTGTTCTTTGGACTCATCTTGCTTATAACTATCTAGCCTTAGTTTTTCAAACCATCAGCTTACATAAAATAATTAAAAATATATGATGCTGGAAATTAAACCTATGGCCTCAAATATGGTAGGCAAGTGGTTAAGCCAAATCCACAGCCATGCTTTACTATTAAAATATCGTATATTTATTTATGCTTGCAAGTTTGGTCGCATCTGTGCCAGTGTATGTGTGGAGGTCAAAGGCCAACTTGCAGAAGTCAATTCTTTCCTTTTCTATGTGGGTCCAGGGGCTCAAACTCAGGTTGTCAGATTGGTAGAGAGCACTTTACCCACTGAGTCAACTCACTAGTCCCCTAGTTTTTTGAAAAGTTTAAAATATGTGTGTGCATGCACTCTGTGTGTATGGGGGGGGAGGATATATTTTTGTTTAATGTGTGTGAATTGCTTTTCACTTTATTTTTGAAACAGGGTCTTTCACTGAACCAGTCAGTTAGGTTGGCTGGCTACTGAGTTCTGGGAATCTGTCTTCACTCCCTCCTACCCCCAGTACTAGGGTTACAGACATGTGCTGCTGTGCCCAGATTTTTCTGTGGGTGTGGGTGATACAAACTGAGGTCCTCATGCCTGTGCACAAAGAGCTTTAGTGACTGAACCATCTCATCAGCCCCCTACTTTTTATTTTGAGATGAGGTTTATCATATTGCCGAGGTTGACTTTGAACTCACTCTGTGGTCCAGGCTAGCCCTGACCTTGTGAGCTTGTTTCAGCCTGCTAAATATCTGGTATTAATAGGCCTGACTTCATCAGCCTCTTTATCTGCAGAATAGCGTACAGATTGTGAAACCCAGCATTCAAGAAATAGGATCTTTTGTTAACTACTTTTCTCTCTTTGTTTTCTATTATATTTGTTGTAAGAATCTGCATTATATTCAAATTTAAAAATCCAGATGAATTGGACTCTCTAGACCTTTGCTGACACACTATTCCTACCCTGGCTGACTCTACCCTCATTTCATTTATCGAAGGCTTCTGGTGCTTTCAAATTCACTTCACGTCTATGTTCTTTATAAAGTTTTCCTCCATCTCTCCAGACTATCATTACCGCTTTCTGTCCATAGCATTCTTTTGTGTGTCGTTCATACGACTTTGTTGTTTTAATACATATTCTTCATGTCAGGTGTATTGGTTTTGTCTCAATAAATGTTTGGCTATGGTGAAATACATAGAGTGGTATATGCTGCTTCAGAGTCTAGAAAATAAAAGAGTATGCCCATCAAAGAATCCACCTCTTAAGAAATCATTTATGTCCTTGAATAATCTCATGACACCCAAATGGAAAGTCAATACATCAAAAATATTTGCTAGTCCAGCTGCCTGGGAGCATTCTATGACTGACAGCACTTTGGGCTGAATCAGCGCTGTACTCTGTTCAGTATTAGAAGTGTGTTTACATTGAGTCTGTGAAAAGAAATAGAGGATATTTGTTTTTGTGTGGAAGCTTCTAGGTGTCTGCTTACACGTTCAGAAAAACATCACAGTTGAGAAATAGTCCTGATTTACCAAGGTCTAGGTTGAATTGAATTTTCCTCACTCAGCCATCGTTCTTAATATCATGTCTATCATATTGGTACATATAGTTTAGGAAACTTGTAATCTATTATTTATATTTAATAAAAGTGTTCCAAGTGCACAATAATTTCACACTTAGGATACTGCCACCCTTCTGCAGAACCTGCTATGATTCCAAAGTGACAGTCTCTCTCTATCTTGCATCTGAGTGCTACCATGCAGTGCTTGGGGTGTCTTTACCAGCATTTCCCACACGCTGCCCTTTACTCCTGTTCTCTGACTGTGAAATGCTCTTGTATTCTTTGTGGAAATCTAATTACGGTGTTGACTCTCCGTTTGTGTGCCTCAGCTCCAATATCTTCAAATGACATTGCTTGTTACCTCTGTGAGTGAGAACAGCCATGTTTTTCTGCAATCAGACTAGCTCTCTGTAATGACGGGGAAACATTGTCCATTAGTTTTCCCAGCTGAGGTCCAAAAATAAGCCTAATACTTTCTCCAGGACAGAATTTAAACCAGTCAATAACTTTCTAAATCCATAGAGTCCCTGGTCCTTTATCTTTGGTACTTCCTTTCATTTCCTCAAAAATTTCTCATTTCCTGGTTTCTCCAATTAAGTCACCTAGGTGCTTAAGTGTTGTAAGAATTTGCCCAATCAGGACTTTTAAAATGACTTAACACTAGTCAGGATAAGGAGGTCAGGAAATGTTAACATGGCAGCCTTTCTCTTTCTCTTATTTCATGAAGACATATACAATAAGTGAGCTGTTTCTGCTGCTCTCCTACAGAAACTGATGTACTTTGGATCCCAAGAGAACAGTTTAACTAGTATCAGACAAGATACATCGAAAGCAGCTAGTTATTTCTTTCTTTCAGTTTTGAGTTAAATATTTTCTTTTTCTTTCTCGTCTTTAGCCCAATGGTCCATCCTCATAGTGGAGTTAAGTAGCACACAGCATGTCCACCATTATCACCCCCCATTTGTTCCTTGTGTGTTTTGGGAAAATTTCCCTTAACAATTCATTTTTTCCAGTTTCAGCTTTATTTGAACATATTCAAAAAGCTGTGAACTACTAACCTGAAACTTTTCCAAACTTCTAAATTCACCAGCCATATGTAAAGCTTTCCTTGTTTAAAAGGACATCTGGGTACAAATGCTTGACTAGATAGATAGGACTTAACATTGAGGTCCGGTGGGGTTTGGAGGCATGGATGGGGGAGGGAGGCCTAAATTTGATTAAGAACTGTTGTATGAAATGTACAAAAGCACAAAGTTTTTTTTTTTAAAGTTTGTAATTTTCATCTTTGAATTTATTAGGAATAATAACTCCACTCAGGAAGCAGGCAGATCTCTGTGAGTTTGAGGGTAGCCAGGTCTACATAGTGTTCTAGTTTGTTTGTCAATTGCTATGACGAAATAGTCTGACCAGTACCAATTTGGGGAGGAAAGGGTTTATTTGTCTTACATCTCCCAAGTCACAGTTCATCAGGGAGCCCAAGGTAAGAACTCAGGGCAGGAACCTGGAAGCAGGAGTTGGAGCACAGGCCATGGAGGATCACTGTTTACTGGCTTGTTCCCCTGGCCCCCAATCAGCATGGTTTCTTATGCAACACAGGCCCACATGCACAGGCCAGTTCAATGGAGGAAATTCCCCAACTGAGGGTCCCTCAACCCAAGTGTGTCAAGTTGACACTAAAGCTATCTGGCACACATAGCAAGTTCCAGGTCAGCCAACAATACATAGTGAGATTCTGTCTCAAAAACGAAAACAAAACCAAAACAAAACAAAATAAACCCTAAAAACTCTATAGAGAGTGCTGCTCTTAAAGCCTCCTAACCTTGTGTGTGTGTGTGTCGGGGGGGTGGTGTGTATGTGCATGTGTGTTTATGTTCATGTTTTCTTTTTGAGACAAGATCTCCCTGTCTCAAAAAGGCCTGGAACTCCCTTTGTAGGCCAGGCTATCCTAGAACTCACAGGGATCAGCCTGCCTCTGTACCTCTGCCTCCTAAGTTCTGGAATTAAAGGAATGCCCCACCATGCCTGGCTTCTGACCTTTGGTTTTTTTAAATTATTAAAAGAAAATAGTGTTTAATTTCTTATTTCTTTTCTTAGTCATGAGTCACAGTAATGCTGTTTATTATTATTATTATTATTGTTGTTGTTGTTGTTGTTGTTGTTGTTATTATTAGGTCTTTTTGAGACAGGGTCTCCCTAGCCCCAGCTGATCTGAAACTCACTATGTAGCCCAGGCTGGCCTTAAACTCATAGAGATCTGCTTGACTCCACTTCCTGAGGGCTGGGACTAAAGGCATGCACCAACACATCAGGCCTTTCTCAATGTTATTTTAACTAGTTTGTTTACAGTGGGAATTTTTCCTAGTATTCTATTTTTTCCAGGCTGGTGGTAAAATGGCTCACCAGGTAAAGGCACTTACTGCCAAGTCTAATGACTTGAATTTAGTTCCTGAGATCTACATGGTGGAAGGAAAGAGCCAACTCCTGCACCTTGTCCTCTGACTTTCACATGGGCGCTGTGACATGCATACATACATGTACACACACTAAATAAATTTAATAAAAAGATGCTAAAATATGGGTTTGGGGAACAAACATTCTGATTAATAGATGAATCTCATCAATTATTTCTATTAGAGCAGAACAACCTTCAGCTGTATGAGTACCGTTCATGGTGAGGCCCAAGGAAAAGAGAGTGCGTGCTTATGACATGAATAATCTCCGAATAAACGAAAGAATATGTTAATTTAACAAAAAAAGCATGGAGGGTAACCATGTACTTCAAACTCTGCCAGGCAGTGTAGCCATACAACAGAGACATGGTTTATGCCAAGTTGGCATTCTGGTTGGAAGAAGAGGAGTTCAGGCGGATGTTTAAATGAGGATATATGACAAGCCAAACCAAGTCACTATGTAACATTAGCAAGAGTGAACTGTGAATTCCAAGGAGTGTGAGGTCATTGAGTGAGAATGGTCAGAGAAGCCTCCATGAAAGGGTTGACACCGAATGATGGAAAAGATTCAGGGAGGCAAAGGACGTGAACAGGCAGAGGGGTAGGAACAGTGGTGAACAGCAGAAGCCATTGCCAGGTCCTAACACTACTGCTGCCATTTAGAAATAGGATGTTGTTTGGAAGTTTCTTTTCAGGCCAAATCACTGAATGCCTTGAATGCCCAGGAATCTGGGATTGTCTTTAAAATAATGCAGAACTATTGCACACATTTTCAATGTCTTTGTACTGTAAGGTTGGTGGTATAGTTATTTCTATGGAAAAGCTTTATTGTAAGAAATAGATTAATGCATAGGAAGTCTTTGGAACAGTGTTAGTAATACAGGCACACAGTCACTGTTAGCAACTGTTCTCCTAAATGATTAGTACTAGCATTATTATTAATGAGGGCAGAAAATTATGAAGATGCTGAAGGCAGCCTCCCCAGCAGTACAAGTGGAGGTTCCATTCCTAAGCTTACCTTCAAGTAACCATATATTTCTCTGTAGACCTTTTCAACAAAATACAGATTAAGTAAAATGTAACACCCCTCATAGCCCCAAAATTACTTATTCCTCTGAAAAATGTTAGCCAGCCAGGGGGCAAGACCAGGAGCACCCTAGGGAGAAGGGTGGAGCTGCCTGGGAGATGGAGAGTTAGCTGTGGAGAGTTAGCATGGCTGCAGGGATTAGAACAGAGAAAGGGTGTGCGGGGCTGCAGGGGCGAACTGCAGCATCCCACAGGGCATGGACATGAGATAGGACACTTAAGACTGTGGGTGTGGCACACGAAAGCTGATGGAGACTATGGGTGGGCTTGAATGGCACATGGGTTATGGGAAGCCATTTCCTACAAGTCACCCCCTATATTAGTCAGGGTTCTCTAAAGAAACAGAACCAGTAGAATGAATAAATATACATATATATGTATAGGGATTTATCAGATTAGCTCACAGTATCGAGTCCAAGTAGTCCAACAAGTAGTCCAACAATGGCTGCACCACATTGAAGAGGCTGAGTATCCCATAGTCACTCAGTCCATGAGGCTGGATGTCTCAGTAGTTCCAATCTGGCACTGAAGGTCTGATGAATTCCAAAAGATCAGGTAGTCTTCGGTCTACAGCAGCAAGACGAACTCACCAGCCAGAGAGAAGGCAAGCGGGTCCAAGTAGTCCAACAAGTAGTCCAACAATGGCTGCACCACATTGAAGAGGCTGAGTATCCCATAGTCACTCAGTCCATGAGGCTGGATGTCTCAGTAGTTCCAATCTGGCACTGAAGGTCTGATGAATTCCAAAAGATCAGGTAGTCTTCAGTCTACAGCAGCAAGACGAACTCACCAGCCAGAGAGAAGGCAAGCGTCAAAAAACAAGCGCTCTTCTCTGCCATAGCCTTTTATATGGCTGCCCATCAGAAGGTAACACCCACATTTAGGGTGTGTCTTCCATCTTTAGATGAGATGATCCAATCAAGATGATCTCTCTCATTTCAGTTAATTCCAGATCCAGTCAAGTTGATATCCAGGATTAGCCATCACACCCTCCAACCCTCAAATGTCATAAAACGGTACAAAACCCAAACTAAAAATGTCTTATGTTAGTCTGTGAGACTTGGGGCCTCAGAGGGTGCATGTGAGCCTCTCAAGAAGGGAAAAGAGAAGAAAATTCAGTGCAACACCCCTTCCCATAACCCATCATTATTTTGACATTGGTTTTAATTTGGCTCAGAAACCCTTGCCCCTTCTCAATGGCTTTGTTTGGTCACCTGTAAACTATTTTTAGGGGCTGGAGAGACAGCTCAGTGGTTGAGTGGCTGTTCCTCTTCCAGAGGACCCAAGTTTGGTTCCTAGCACCCACATTGATAACTCACACATTGAACTGTCACTCTAGCTCCAGGGGATCAGACACCCTCTTCTGGCCTCTGCAGGCACCCACACACATGTGGCATATACTCATGCAGACAGATACACTTTTAAAAAAAAGCTAAAAAAAAAATATTTAAAAAACAGAAAAGCCCTACTTTTATTTTGTGGTTTTGTGAAGCAGGGCCTTGCTGCATAAAGTTGAATAGCCTTAAAATTGTGGCAATCGCTCCACCTCAGCCTCTGTAGTGCTGGGCTTAAAGGCACGTATCATCACACCTAGCTTACATCCAAAGTATTTAAACCTTTGGTTTTAGAATGAAGTCAAAAGGAAAGTAAACAATCCGTTCAGATATTCTTCCCCCAATATGCTTTGTCACTGTATCTAATATCTTTCCTCACTCCATCCCTTCCTTGTATCCTTTAATGCAAAATAACAAAACAACCCTCCCCAAAACTTTTATATAATAGTGCATTATAAAAGATACAGGTACAGAATAGGGCTGGGGAGATGGCTCAGTGTATGAGCTACTTGCTATACAAGGAAGAGGACCAGAGTTCAAACAGCCAGCACCCATGTGAAAAACCAGGCATGGCCTCATGTGGGCCTGTAACCTCAGTCTTGTGGAGAGCAGAGATAGAAGAATCTCTGGGGCTTGCTGGCCTCTGGCCTTGTTCCTGGTTAAATGAGAAACCATATCTTAAGGGAATAAGGCAAAGAGTGATAGTGTGGGGTACTCAACATCGTCCTCCGGCCTCCACACATACACAGGCATGTGAACCCACTCACACATGTGCATATGTCATATACACACATATGCCATACACATACATATATGCACACAGATACACACATATCACCTAAATAAAAATATACAAGTGCAGAACAAGGGACCTCTGTCCTTTGCACAGAGTGACTTCTCTACCCCTTTAGTCACTATGGATACCCTTGGCTCCTGTGGTATGTTGGGCATGGTGCCATGCCTGGAACACTGAGATCCAAGGTACAATTTCCTTTCTGGTCTCCCTTCAAGTCCCTTACTGAATGACAGCAGAGAAAAGGAGAAGAGCCAATAGGAAATGAGAGAATCCATAAGAGCAGAAGAGAATAGTGAAGGTTGGGGCTAGAGAAGCAGACAGGGTAGATAAGAGGAAGCATGTTGAATAAGGGGACATGGTTTTTTATACCTTCCTGTGCAGTCCCTAAGGCAAACACAGATGGAAACATAACATTCCAAACTGACATAATTAAAAGTCATATATTCCACTCTTTCTAAAACTCCAAACTCCTTTATGAAAAGGCATATGAGAATAATTTTACCAACCAGTGATAGAGGAAATGTTTTTTCAGAGTGTTGTGTAGCTATTTCTTCTGAATTGAAGCAGTCATTTCTGGTGGGAGGAGGAGGCTATTAACTTACAAGGCTCAGGAAGCTCAGAAGGTTAGGAGACTCAGGAGGTCCCTCTCCAAGTTTATAGATACAGTGAACAGTTGTTTGGGGGACAGGAGACTCTTCAGTGGAGCTGTCTACAAGTTGGGCAAAGAGCTCTAGGGCTTGTGAGTCATTACCCATTCTGTGTGTGTGTGTGTGTGTGTGTGTGTGTGTGGTGGGGAGGTTGGTTTCAGTGGCAAAGCTGCCTTTGACTCACTCATGTTCCTGAAAATAAGCCTTCACCTATGGTCCTGTAATTAATGCCAATAAACTGATTGGATGACCAAGCTAGACTCAAGTGTAATCACATATTTGAGTGTTTTGCCTGCATGTGTGTAAGTGTACCACGTGCATGCAGTGCCTGTGGAGGCCAGAAAAGGCCATTAGATCTCCTGGAACTAGAGTTACAGATGGTTGTTGAACTCTCTCTCCAGTCACAGTGTCAATAGTCTTTAAAATATTTTGTTATTTTTTTTACTTATGTGTATGAGTATATTGCCTGCATGTATGTAAGTACACCCATGTCATGCAATATCTGTGGAGGTCAGAAGAGGACGTTGGATTCCTCTGGAACTGGAGTTACTGATGGTTGTTGGCTGTCATGTGCATGCCGGGAATCAAAAGGATTCTCTGCAAGAGCAGATAGTGCTTTTAACTTCTGAGCCATCTCTCCAGCCCCACAGTGTCAATATTCTTGAAAAACAAACACTGCTACTCAAAGTAAATGAAATTAGTCAATTTTAGTATCTTCTTGGTAAGGCTGGTTACTCAGGACTGTAGATAATGGCAAGTCTTTTGGAATATTACACAAAGGTTTAAATATTACCTAGTATATATTCACAAAACTTGAATTATAAAATGTATTTATTCTTCCCAGTCCCTGTCTCACTGGACTTGTTTGACTGTACGTCATGCACCATCTTGGTTTCTGTCCTTCAGTGGTTGGCTCAGTCAAGGAAGGAAAAAAGGTTCTCTCTTCCACATAGACACAGACACACATACTGTCTATATATTGAAAATACTAGGGGAGCTATCTTTGCTAAACATTAAAGCATACTACAAAACCTCTATATCTAAAAACAGTGTGGTACCGCCTCCTTGGAACATGTTTCTTTCTAAAACTGAGGCAGAGAAAATACAACGTAAACCTGCCACATTATGCCATTTTTTTCCCTTTTCCCTTTCTACTTCTTTAGTTTTTTCTCACTGTATATTTTATATTGAATTTTGTGAATTTAATACAATACATCATAACCATATTTAGATCCCCCCAGCCATGGGATTTCATGCATTCTGTCATATATGTTAAGGCCTATTAAGTCAAATGTGTATGCCCAGATGTCCCTCAGCATGAGTTCATCTACTGGAGTCTAGTCAGCCTATTTAGAGTCACTTCCTTAAAGAAGATCAACTCTCTTTCACCCAGCAGTAATCAGCTGCTAATAGTTCCTCAGCTAAGGTTGGGGCTTCTTGCTCATTTCTCCAGTTCTATGCTAGGTTTTTTTCTGGGTTGAATTTGCATGGGTCTTATGCATGCTGTCACTATTGCTGTAAGTTCATATGAGCAAGTTCCCAGAGGTGTGGAAGACTCTGTTTCCTTATGACCATGCACCAACCCTAGCTCTTACCATCTTTCCTCCCACTCTTCTACAAAGTTACTGAGCCATAGGTGGGTTAAGTTTAATATAGGAGTCCTATCCAGGGACATGCACTGTGCAGTGTCTTATTCTGTACACTCTGACCAGTTCTGGCCTTCTGTGTGTATCTCCCTCTGTTGTATGAGGAGGCTTCACTGGTGAGAGTTGAACGATGCATTAGTATTCTCTCTACCCCCTGTTTCGCTATGTTCTGGGAACCTTAGGTGTAGAGGTTCCATTGTAGATGTGTCACTTATGGCTGGGCATCTCCCAGACACGTTTTCTCTGTGTGTGACCAGTTTTGGAACTATGTAATAGTCTCCACCTGTTGCAAAAAGAAGCTTCTTTGATGAGTGGTGAATAGTATACTTGTCTGTAAATATAAGGATCCATATTTAGCATACAGTAAGACATTATGTTTGCCTAGGAATTGCAAACTCGTGCAACTACTATGGAAGGCAGTGTAGAGAATGCTCAAAAAGCTAAAAATTAATCTACCATATCTGGTTATACCACTCCTTGGCATATACCCAAAGGACTCATCTTACCGTAGAGATACTTGTACATTCATTTTTGTTGCTGCTCTTTTCACAACAGTTATGAAATGAAAACAACCTAAATGTCCCTCAGCTGATGAATAGATAATGAAAATGTGGTACATTTACACAATGGAGTTCTACTCAGCGGTAGAGAAAGACAAACTCTTGAGATTTGCAGTAAATGGATGGTACTAGAAAGTGTTTTCCTAAGTGAAATAACACAGACTCAGAAAGACAAGCAAACTAGGTTCTCTCTCATTTGTGTATCTTAACACCAAATCCTTATATGTGAGTACATACCCTGATGTAACCACAGGAGCCAGGAAAATGGAAAGAAACCATGGAGGTAAAGGAAAGAAAGAGCCTGAGAGAGGGGGATAGTAGGAGACAGGTGTTACCAAGGGGGAAATGAGGAAAACTGGGTCACTCAACTGGGAAGGGAGGTGGGAAGGATATATTAGGAACCGTGGGGGTAAAGGGGAAGAAGGAGCTCAAGAGAAGGGGGATAATAGGAGACAAGTATTATCAAGGAGAAAATGGGGAAATGAGGGTACTTTACCTCAGGAGGGAGGTAGGAGGCTAGAAAGGGAGAAAGAGAGAAGGGAGCTTAGGTGATATGAAAACTAGAGGTAATGTATTAGCTCAGAAACCTAATGAAAAATAGACACACAGTATCTGAACATAAGTGCATGTGTGTATGCCTGAAGGCTATAAAACAAGAAACACAATGCAGACAGGAGAAACCTCCCTTTGAGTTATTAGTCAGGGTAGTTTAGTTTCTTCTTTAGTTTTTTAATTAAAAATTCATTTGGATAGTGTCATGGTAAGTAATTCAGTCTAGTATCAAACTTGTAATTCATGCACCTCTGCCTCCTAAATGCTGGGACTACAAACAAGCACCACCCCACTTTGGCATGACTTATGATCTCAGTGGGGATGCATCGGAGATTTTCCTTAGTATGAGGCATAGGACATTCTTCTACTGCTAGCTCATGGAGGCTGCTGTGACAGAATACCTTACTGGGTGCTTAAGAACAAAAATGTATTTCCCATGGTTCTGGAGCTGAGAGTTCAAGGTGAAGGTCACAGCAGCACAGTAGGTCTCTGGTGACCCCTCACTTCCTGTTGTGTCCTCAGTATAGCATGTGTGGAAGGGGCTGGTCTGTACCTTGTAGCACATAACAATGGGGGACAGGTTTCAACAGCAGAATTTTAGGTGAACATACCCATTTATTCCCTAACATTTACCAACTCTTCATGGTCCAAATGCCTCATAAATTATTCCAGAGCAGGTGATTACAAACTAAAATCCACAGCCAAGGTTCTGCTCCAATCACCTACTTTTCTTTCATAAAATTCATCTGAAATACAACCATGCCACTTTGTGTCTTCGTTAACTGTGGCTGCTTTCAGATAAAGCTGGCTAGTTCCGATAAAGACTGCATGGACCACAAAGCCTAAAATATTTACTCCCTGCCAATTACAGAAAAGAATGGCACCTGTTGTAGACACTGAACGGAAAGAAAAGCTTCCTAACTCCTCATTCAAACAACGTGGAAGTGATAGAGAATCCAGATAAAGGCAGCACAAAGAAAACCACAGACCAATATCTCCCATGAATATTGATGCAGACATTTTCAATAGAACAGTAACAAAGGAAGTACTTCCCTGAAACTTTATTCACATTTTCCTGAGCAGAAATTTAGTCATTGGTTCAGTGCCATGCATTTCTGTGTTGCCATTAGTGGCAGTGCTTTTGGTGGGTTTGAGGTCACTGTGCTTAGTGTGAGAGACACAAATACAGATCATAGCTGGTGCCCTCTACATGCTTACAGTCGTTGGTGGAGTTAGCTGCAGCAAATATTACAGCCCCTATGGAGTGTGTAGTCAACGGGGTTCTGGAAATAATCCCGAGGCCAGGAGCTCAGAAGACAGCTCCTTGAGGACTAGGCCTGTTGCATCGGATACCATCATTTTGCTCATATTGAGCTTATCATTTGCTCATATCACAGTAGGAATATTGAACTCGGCACCATCACATGCCTGCTCTCAGCTCCCTGGAGATCAGCATCTTGTTTGTTGCCATTTTCCTTGAGCCCAGGAGTGAGTCTAGCAAACAGGTCCCCGAGGATAGGAACTGACCACTGTGAACTTTGTTGTGCTCAAAACCGAGCCTGGTGCTCAGCAGTGAGTGGAGTGAATATTAGTTGAGCATAGAAGGGTCAGCAGTGTTTACTCAGGTCAAGAAAGGACAACAGGGAACTACGGGTAAAGCGAGTAGCCTGAAAAAGGAATGGATATAATGGTTGAGACATATTTATACTTAAAAAGATTAATTTTTATTTTACACATATGAGGGTTTGCTTGCATGTAAGTACACCACATGCATGCAGTGCCTGAGGAGGCCAGAAGAAGGCATCAGATCCCTTGTAACTGAAATTGAGTTACAGGTGCTTGTGGGCTGCGGTGTGGGTACTGGGAACGGAGCTCAGGTCCCCTGCAAGAGCAGGCAATGCTTTTGACCACTGAGCCATGCCTCCGGCCCCTATACTTTGTATTCTTATCTCTGTTTTCCAGTTATTTTTTTGCAAATGGGTCATGTGCTAGCAACAGCACACCTTCTGCTTCCCTTTGGGGGCCAGTTGCTTGGGACCCATAGTTGTCTATTTTCTGATGGTATAGCAAAATACCTGACGAAGGGCACTTTCTAAAGAAGAGAAGTTTCTTTAGCTCACAGTTCTGGAGGTTCGAGGACCATGACACTGGCACTAATTTGACTCTAGTGAAGGCCTCCAGGCAGGCAGGATGACAATGATGCAATTGGAAGAGAACATATAGACAGGGGAAATGAAAGTGTGGCTCTCCCTTTCCTAAGAAGTTGCTCTTTCAAGTATTAGCTTTTTTTTTTTATTTATTTTTATTTTTTATAAAACAGGGTCTCACTACGTAGCTCTGGCTGGCCTGGAACTTGCTATGTAGACCAGGCTGGCCTTGAACTCACAGATATCCACTTGCCTGTGCTTTCTGAGTGCTGGGATTAAAGGTGTGCACTACCACGCCCTGCCTGAGAATTAATTTTGAGTTCCATGAGAATTACCTTAATCCCTTCTGACTGTAGCACCTCCATTGAGTCTACTCTAGGCTTCACCTCTTAAAGGTTCACCACCATCTGCCATCACTTAGGATCAAACTTGTAGTGCAGGAGCCCTGGGAGGCAAAACCACATCCAAGCCACAGCAAGGGCTCATTCCATTCACAGTGGGATGTACTTCTTGCTAATTTTCAGTAAGACACAGTTCATGTAACTTTCTTGGAGATGACTTGTTAACCCAAGAAGAAGCAGCACCAAAGTAACTTACTTTAACTTACTTTCACATTTTTCTCCTGTGCTGACTGGAAAGAGATTTTTGTTATTTCATGGCTTTCTGATGAAAGATGTCATGGGTGGGAAAATCTTCAGCAACCCTGAAAGTGTCAGAAACTTTCAAAGAGGAAGGAGAACATGCTTTGAAAGCCAAGTTAAAGCTCTTCTCTCTTCCAAATGCCCTTTGTAGCCTCAGGTTTGGTCTTTTCAATTGGACTTTTGAAGTTCTGTTGTCTTTCAAGCTAAATTCCTCTCGGAGTGTGACCAGCTTACTGGAGAAGCTACATTTTTCAAAAGGCATATTGAAGCCAGAGCATTTCCGTGGGAATACGGACCAGCACTCCTGCACTTCCTCTCCTTTGTGTTTGCTCCATTCAAAAGTGTGTTCTTTTGTAGACCTGAGATTCCCAGGCCTTTGCTTCTCAGAAGAACTGATGAGGATGAGCAAGGTGAACACACAAAGGACACCCCCTTCTTCCTTGAAATCCTGTTGTAGAAGAATTCAAATCCAAAGCTGAGATTGTGCATTTTCAGAGGTCAAAGGACCCACACGACTACACGTTCAACACCTTATAGCTCAGGAAGGCCTTGAACATTCGGTCCGACAGCCTCCCTATAACCTGTGATTACAGGCTTGCTCCACTGGACCCAGTTACATTTTCTTTTCAGTGTTGAGGACTGAACCCGGACTGCACTGCTTGACTCTACCACTGAATCACATCTCTGCCCCTTCTACTAACAGATTTTGAAGTCACAATGTAATAAGAAAGCAGAATATGGCAGAATGTGTGATATGTGTCACTGATATTTTTCAAGGATAGCAATCTAACTATTTGGGGATAATGTCAGTAGTCTAAGTTTGGCCTCTTTGTTAATGTGAGGCTTGAATCAAATGACCCTCCCTATGATGGGCCCTAAGCTGTATGCACATATGTAATACCAGCCAGAGTTGATGGTTTCTCAAAAGCATCTGTGCATCAGATGCTTTTTTTTTCAGCAAATAATGAACTTTAGAAATTCTTAAAACTATTAAAAAATACGTAGATAAAAATTTTATTTGAAAATTTGATGATTTCTTATGATCTAAATGATACACCTACGAAAGAAAAGATATATATTTTTTTAATTACATATATTACAGTGTTTCTGAGCCATATTATGGGGATACTTAAAAAAGACACAGCCTGATTCAGCATTCTTAAGGGCAAGAGTGGATTTGAACTATTGAACATCTTTTCCTTCAGATGTTTTTTGGAACTGTGCTCCCCGGTCAGGTTTTGCTCATTCTTTATTGAAAAAGTATCTCCAGGATGAATTTGGGAAGTAGATGTCAAGACCCACTCTTACCAGAGATTCCTTAGGCCTGGACTATCACACACAAACACACACACACACATACACACACACACACACACACACACACACACACACACGTGCAACACATCCACACACCAAACAAATTTCTCAGTTTTTTTCATTACTTTCAGTGAAATAAACACCCTGTTTTAGCACTTTGAAGCATTTATACATCCTGTCATTATCTTGGGTAGAGGACAAGGAGATGTACTGAGGGAATAAGGCCTCACATGCAAAGGTCACAAGATGAGCACAGGGCTCAATGAGCTTGTTTACATTATAAACAGTAACTTTTTGATTGCAAGGTTAGGTAAAAGTTTTTAGTCCAGATTATGTCCATATTGTAAAAGTCATTCCTACAAAGACACTATTTCCTTAATTATGCTTATTTCCTAAAGCAGTAAGGTCAATATCTAATTTTTAAGACCTGGTTCCTAACCCAAGTGGTATATCAGACTCACCTTAGGAGCTTTAAAAACAAACATCAAAATGTCTATGCTGCTCCCCAGGTCCATTATGCTGGGATCTCTGGAAATGCATTTGACTCCTTCACTTTTCAGCATTCCAAGTGCAGCCAGTGTGGAGAACCAGTATTTCAGAACCATTTTAACTACTAAGGAGTCAAAGAAAAAAATTCACTCTTGCTTGACTAGCTTAAAGCTCTTATTTCCCAATTCTTTGCAAACCAAGTACACCCTTGTATTTTCAGTACCTTTAGACATGTTTTCTTTACTTGATACTTTCTTTAGTAAAGAACAATGGGGGACAAGAAGTCATGGTACTTTTAGTTTTCACACTTAAATCAAATAATTAAAAGAATATTTACATGTCAGGTATGGTGGCATGTGCCTTTAATGTCAACCTTTCGGAGGCAGAAGCAGGTGGATCTCTGTGAGATCGAGGCCATCTTGGTTCACGTGGTCAGTTCCAGGTAGGCTGGGGCTAGGGAGACCCTGTCAAAACAACAACAACAAATCCAAAAAAGAGAATATTTTTGGATATGATAGTTTCCATCTATAGGCCAAGGTGCCTGAGTGAGTTGTGAAGGGTTAAGGGGTACCAAGATAAATTATGGCCCTCAGAGGATAAATTGATGCTTATGGAGGAGTTGGAGAGAGTCAGGCAGTCAAGGAGTCTCCAGGGTCTCTGATAACATCTTTGACATGTTCTCCAGACTTGTAAACAAATGCTATCATATTGTACACATGCCTGGCCTTTGTGCTGTAAATTCAGGATGAGTGGCTCCTGAGGGATGATTTCTAGGACTTCCAGGTTATGAATGTAGCCCTCACTTCTGCTTATAACCTTTCTTTACCTGGAATTCCCACAAAACAGCTCTTGCTGAGTATGCTCACCACAATGAGATAAACACATCAAGAAGAGTTGGATTCCATGTGCTGGGGATCCAATCTGAGGTCTAGTCCCAGTTTTGTCACTGCCCTTTGCATGGATTTAGATATGTCATCAAACCTTTCTGTATATCAGAGCTCTGTTCTATCATGTGAAGGGCAGGAAGTGACTTAGACATCTCTTTTGCATCTCTGTGAGAAATCCCTATGAAATACTGAAACAGTTCAATGGGTAGATGCCAATCTAGTTCACTCTCTCAGCTTCGTGTTTGTGGTTGAAGATGGGAGCTCTCAACTTCTTGTTCCGGACCCCTGCTGCCACACACCCCCTCCGTGATGGACTACCCCTCTGGAACTGTGAGCCAAAGAAAACTCTTCTATTCGTTGTTTTCTGTCATGGAATTTTATCATAGCAAAAAAAAGGAAACTAACACACTGACTTCCTGCCATATATTGCAATGTATGGAGGACAATATCACTTGGTAGCTGGCACAAGAGAAGAGAGAGTTTGAAGAAGAGAGATCGAAGTTAGCCTTTGGTGCTCTGAATTTGCATCTTGCTATTAGTTTAAAATATAATGGGCATTCAGGAGCTCAGAAGAATTCTGCACTGTACCCAATGCGGGGGCATGTCTGTGTGGTGAGCTGACCATCAAAGACCAATTTGATCTTAGACTCTCTGGGCAGAGAACCCATTATAGGAGACGGAAAAAGCAGGAAGATAAATTTAACCCATCAGTAAAGCTCTCATCATTGTAATAAAATAGAAATTTATTCATTCAGTCCACAAATGTTTATTGAACAACCATCAGGAGCTTTTGAGTACAGCATGCTATCTATTAGCCTGATTCACCCTCTACCCTAGCCTGGCTCTATCACGAAATAATTCTGACATGGAAAGATTTTTTTTGTTGAGTCTTTGCTTTGGAAGCCTATGGTACTTCTTAGAAGAGGTTATAACACAAAGAAAGATGGGATTGTGTGCTCTTCCCATGTCTGTGTGTGGCCACCCACCCCTACGCTGTCTCAGTCCTTTGGGGATTTGGAGGCTTGTGTTTCAGCAGAGCTAACATGTTTCCAAGGACTCCTGGGAATATTTTGGGAGAACACTGCAAGGGCTAGGCTCACGTGGGCATGAACCAGACCAAGTAATTGAAATAGAATAAATGCCTACTCAAAGGGAGGAAACTCAGGAGTGGTAATGTAAGCATAGCCCAACATATATGGCTGGAGTGGCCATAGATCTTGGAGAGAATCATAAGATGGTCACATTGCAAGACTAATGTGATTTCTTACTATCTACAAAATGTGTATCTTTATGTTTACAGACAAGCATCCTAGTCACCACTCATCAAAGAAGCTCATTTTATACCAGTCAGAGACTATTACCAAATACCACAACTGGTCACACATGGACATTGTCTATGAATTGCCCAGGCCTAAGTGATGCATCTACAATGCAACTTCTACACCTAAGGCTCATGGAACATAGAACATGTATAATGAAGAGGTTACTAATGAATCTCTCAGTTCTCAATAATGAAGCATCTTCATGCAGTGAAGGTCCAGGAAGACAAAAGGTCACAAATAGCCAAAGCATAGAGATCAAGAGTCTGCTGAATTCTGGTCCTTGGACAGGATCCCTTTATTAAACTTTTTCCACCCAAGGCTCAGGGACCATCATGGAAGAGGGGGCAGAAAGAGTGTAAGAGCCAGGGAGGAGGTGAATGATCTTAGGGAAACAGAGTCCTACAAGCTCCTGAAAACCTTCTCATATGATTCTATGGCAATGGTGTCGGCATACACAGATCCCATGCAAACTCAGGCAGACAATAACCCAACATAGAACTGGGAAAATGAACAGCAGACCTAAATCTTTTTTTGAAGGAATGTTGGCAACTGATTGCTGCTAGATGAAGAAACGCTGATCTTCTTAAAACAAGGGACTCTAGATAGGTTGACTAGACTTAGTGGAGGGACTTGCACTGGGGGAACAGTTGGGGACACTGATAGCCCAGTGGGCCTTAACAGGGATAACTGAGTATATGGGCTCCAGTGTGTGTGGGGGTTATGGGAGGGTGCCAGTGAGGATGGGGCATAAATATGATTAAGATTGTTTGAGCTGTTCTGTATGAAGTACACAAAAAATTCAATAAAAAATTAAAAGAATTTCAAGTTGTGTCTCCTACTATTTTAAAGATATTTGAAAGAGAAATTGGAAAAGTTAATTTTTTTGAGGATGGTCACATAGTAAAGCAATAATTTGGTCTTCAACAAACTCTACCCCAAATAATAGCTTGTGTGGTTCAATCGACTCTGTAGACCTGGGTAGAGACACAGGTAATGGCACTGAGTGTCTATATTTGTCTCTTCTACCATTGTGATCATGAACCCTCACTGTAAGGACTTTTGCTTTCTGGTAATGTTTGGATCTTTGGTTAGAGTTCCAAAGCCATTCCAGGATCCCACAAGGAGCTATCAATTCTACCTTCTCAGAATTTTAGATTTAAGCTTGTGTCAATATTAGTTTAATACCATTTTAACATTAATGAGGGAGGTTTCAGACCCAATAGATGCAGACAGTCATAGCAAATAATCACTTCGTTTATTATTAAATATAATTGTGCTTTCAGAGAAACCTGATACAACTCCAAGATGAAAAACTTGTGCTGGTCAAGACTAAGGTAATGTGATAGTCACTGGGGGATTGGACACTATTAGGAAATTGTTGAAAGTCACACACATACAAGATCAGGAGTCCATGTGTGTAAGCCCCCAGTGACTGCATGTTTCTGCATGCTCACACAGTGTTGGCATTCTTAGATTAGAAGTTATGTGTCTTTTTACCAGCAAAATTTCTTACATGGATTGGAACTTTAGGCAAGCTGTATTCTTTCCCTTTGTTTGCTTTGAAACATGCAGCCCATGCAGGCATGGACTCCTTATGTGACCCAGGTTGGTCTTGAACTTGAGATTATCCTGTCTCAGCTTCCTTAGTACTGGACTTGAAAGAGTGCACACCAGCCCTGGCTTGCAGCCTGTGTTCTTTAATTTGAAATATTAATGTGTTGAATTTTCTTTTCTTTTGTATATACTCATATTGTTTGATTGGACAACAGCTATGGAATGCAATTTTTAAAAGGAAGCTGTGTAAATCTGGCCAAAAAATAATCACATGGATTAGCCCCCAAATGAACTGATGTCACTGACTTCTTTCAGTTGGCTTATATGCATAAATATATGTCAATACCTCTTACATGTGTATTAAAATTACATGTACATTATAATTTTAATGCTAATGCATTTTTGGTATAGACTCAATGCATATTACTGTTCAAGGTTGGTTAAGTACAAGAAGTTGAAATGCAGCCAATAAAAGAGGATTAGAAACAAATTTTAATAAGAATATTGCCACCTCAAATCCTTATAGGAAGTAGGCGGTTATAGACAATAATAGAGCCAATTACAAGCTCTTCTTGCCAAGTTGCCTTGGGCTGGAACTTTGGAGGGCTCTTGCCTACTCATATCTAAGCTCTATCTTCTTATGTTTCTTTCTTTCCTAGTAACTGATGGGTCCTTCAGAAACTAGGAACATATTAGATGATCACTAAGTGCTTTTGAAGTCCATTAGGGCTACGGAAAATAACCCAAGGTCTTTAATTTCCTATAGGACAGAGTTTTGAGGCCTTTGGAGCAGATCTTGAGATGAATGCAGAAAAAAGCTGAGGCTTCTGATTTTGGGGCACTTCAGATTTTCTAGATGAAGACTGGATTCCACAGACTTGAAAGAAAAAAGGATTCTCTTCAGCATTAAAAATAATTGATATGCTAATTTTAATATGTTTTAAAACGTTGGGCTGGGGAGATGGCTCAGTGAGTAAAACAGTTGTTACTTAAGTGGGAGGACCCAAGTTCAGGTCCCCAGCACCCACATAAATTCTGGGTGGTTATGGCAGCCAGCCTGTAATCTCAGTGTTTAGTAGGTGGAGACAGGGGATCCCTGGAGTGCCTAGCAGAATTGGTGAGCTCTGTGTTTAAGTGAGAGATTCTGCCTCAATATATAAGGTGGAGAGTGACCAATGAAGACTCCTGACATTGACCTCTGCATGTATGTGTGGTCTCACATACAAGGGAACATACACACACACCAATATACACATATACCTCATACATACACATGCAGAAAGGTAATGTAATCTGCACTGTGCTATAAGCTTATGTGACATTTGCCATTATAACTTTATTTCTGTTTTTGTTTTTTTTAAGTAAATAATTTACTGAGAACTTCATACATGCATATAAGGTGTTTTGATCAAATCCATGCACACTTCATCCACTCTACTTCCTCCCATATCCCCCCATCACTTTTTTATGATAACTTCATGTACTCTTTCTTCTTCTTTGATTTATATATTTTTATGGGGATTTTGGCTACTCTAACATTCCCCTCACTGAAGAGGTAACCCTAAAATCTTTTAAGGATTAGATACAAGCTCCCAAATAATTTCAACATTTTTGGCCTTTGGAACAGAGTGCGTTGCTAAGGGGCCCAAGGACATTTTGACTTTTAGCCAAGAAACTGGCTACTTTGCTTTGGGATCTTTTTACCCTAACTGCCTAGCCAATTCCTACCTCTTATTCTTATCACATCATCCTCTGAAGGGGTTACCCAAATTGCCGATAGGGAATAGGGATGCAGACCACTCTGGCTTCTTCCATGTTGAACAGGTGTACAGGGTAGGGCAATTGGAGTACCTCTTCAGTGGGTCTATCTAAAAGACTCCCAAATTGCATAACTCTTACCTATAGGGGGAAAGGAAAGTCCTTGAATCGTGAATAGGAGATGTGAAGGAGAAGTAAAGACAAGAGTAATTATCATTACAAGTTCTAGACAGGGAACTAGAAGAAAGTCTGAACAGGGCAATTTTTAAATGTTCATATGAGAGTCCATCAGAATTTCTCAACAAAGGCTTCCAAAATGGTTCCTCCTCATTTTTCTTTTGTCTTCCAAGGCTGGACTCTAGAGTAATATATTCAGGATTTGCTTTCAGGTATATTGATAGCTGTTGGTGTGATTAGAATCAGTGTCAGTTCCCTCTCTCAAAGGCTTCTAGATAGTGGGAGAAAACAAATTTATCCATCATTTTAGAACAATACCTGGTTGTCTCCCTTAGCTACAGGTGGGCACTACAGTGTTGGAGACCAAGATTTGAAGTCTTATATCTGAGCAGCACTTTCTGGTTAGGAACAAAATCATCAATGAAAAATAATTGTCTAAATAACTTTTTATATAGACTTAAGCCTAATGTCTTGAAAGTGTAATCCCTTGAACTCTTAAAGAAATACACTGATGACTTTATTCTTTGGTTATACTTTCCATTTGGTTGTTTAAGATCATACAGTTGGACCAAATAAGTCAATTTATTTTTACACTTAAGATCATTTGAGGATCTGTTCCTCAGGGGTCTCATGGGCTTGGGAGGAGCTCCTGGCTCCTTTCTTTTACCAGTTCCATCTATGTGAAGATAAGTCAAAGGTTCTGCTCGACCATATCCGGCTTTGCTTGGAAGCATGGAGGAAATGATTCCTCTGTGTTGACCCTTCTCCTTGTAGACTTGACACAGGTTCAAGTCCATCTGGTGGGGTCTCCT
>NW_008337640.1:1181875-1272016 GCF_000622305.1 Nannospalax galili | reverse complement strand
AACAGACCTTCATCACTTGCTTAGGCTTTTTGAATTTTTCTGTCTATTTTGGAAAATGTCTCCATTCCCATATCCTTTTAACATCTTTTACATTCTCATTTTCTTTTCTTCTTAAAAATAATTATGAGACATAATAGCATTAACATATAAATTTTCCATCTATTGTGAGACTTCTTTTCCTGCGGATGCTAAGTAATGCTTATTCCCTTTTAAGTTTCTAGTGTAAAGCCATTGTTTTACTGGGGTACGAATGAATTTATTGAGCTTACTTACCAGAAAACTGAGAGGTTGCTGAGGTATGTGTATGACCTGAGGGTATGCACACTGGAAAGCCTTAACCCAGCATGGGTCATGTCTTCTCTTCCTAGCCTTCCCCAGATTGTACACTTTAGCCCTCCCCAAATCCAGGAGGTCATGTGTGATTAGGGTCAAATTACATACAGTTGGCTGGGAAGAGTGGCTGGATACTCCAGTAAGGGTCCAATGACCCTGCTTGGCTCTCCTTTAATGAATGAGCACAACCATCAACAAGCCCAGTTGTGACGATGTTTAGCGATCAAGCTTAGCTGAAGTCATGATGATGGTAGTAATTTTGTGCAGAAGGAACTGCTGTATAGCATCATCTTATTAAAAGGACCTGGAATTTAAAAGGATTTAGTGCTAGGATCCACATATGAGGGAGAACATATGTCGTTTATTTTTCTGAGTCTGTGTTACTTTACTTAGTATAACAGTTTCTAGATCCATCCATTTACCTGCAAATTTCATTATTTCATCTTTCTTTACTGCTGAATAGAACTCCATTGTGCAAATGTACCACATTTTTGTTAACCACTCGTCAGTTGAGGGAAACTTAGGTTGCTTCCATCTCTTACCTATTGTGAAAAGAGCAGCAACAAACATGGATGTACAAGTGTTTTTGCAATAGGATGAGTCCTTTGGGTAGATGCCAAGGTGTGGTGTAACCGGGTCATATGGTAGGTTCATTTTTAGCTTTTCAAGAGTTTTTTGAGACACGATCTCCCTGTGTAGCTCTAGCTGACCTGGAACACTCTATGTAGACTAGGCTGGCCTTGAACTCACGGAGATCCTCCTGCCTGTTCCTCCTAAGTGCTATGATTAAATGCATGCACCACCACACCCAGCTATAACTATTTTTATATTCCTTACTCTGCCTGAATGGAGTTGTCCAGAAGCAAGGAGGTTTGCTCTGTGTATCTACCACAGGAAATTATCTCCTGGTGGTCACTTTCTGCATTAGGCTTGACCAGCCTTGAGGGGAGGGTGCAGGGTCCCTCTTATCCTTCTAACTGCTCTTTGCCTTGTGTGAAAACACCCTTCGTGATCAATGTCTGTGGCCTCATCGCTTATTTATGATGATGGAGTACAAACTGATTAAACATGACAGTACCTTGTGAGTACTTCATTTCCTCTTATGCTTTGTGTCAGCATTCTAAGTCACAAATTAGTGACTGAGCATGACACAAACATATTATCTTCATTTCTATAGGTTTTAAGTCCAGCACAGATTTTACTGGACTGAAATCAAGTTGTTGGCTGGGCTGGGCCTCCCCGTGGAGGCTCGAAAAGGAAATTAATTTCCTTGATTTTTCCAGCTTCTAATGGCTGTGCGTGTTTCTTGATTTATGGCTCTCTTCCCCAACTCCAAAGTCAACTATGCTGCATGTCTTTCAATACATCCATCTGTCCTAATGTCCTCTCCTGCCTTACCCTTTGACTTTCCAGAACCTGGTGTTTCTAGCAAAATGACTCAGGTAATCCAGGATAACCTCTCCATTTAAGGTCTTTAACCTCAACATACTTTTGAAGTTATTTTTGCCATGTAAGGTAACATATTTGTATGTTTCTGAGATAAAGAAGCTCAGTAGCCAGGACACAGTGTGACATTTCTGTATATGCACAGACTTGGCTTTGAGAAGGGACACTTTCCTCAGTCATGGGAAAGAAGATGAGCCAGCGACAGACGACCCTATCAGTTGCATCGAAGCTATTAGATGAAGAGAAGTGAACGAACTGAGAGGAAAGAAGGATGGGAAGGAAAGCAGTGTTCTATGGGGCACCAATTATTTAAGAATTTTCTCCTTAAAGAACTTTTAAGATAATCATTTCACCTTTTGTTTTCTGTTGTAAAACCTTATTCACATCTGGGTGCAGATCCAAAGAGGCAGGCCAGACCTGGGGATCTGGCAGGGTCTTTGCAGGGATGGTGGTCAGACTCATTCAGGTCCTAGGGAGCTCTGGTAGTTTCCACTTGTGAACCTTCCTCTTCCTAGCCTTCCTGGTCTTGCTAGCCCTTTTCATAGCTGAGCTTCTGATGAGTTGCTTCCTCTGTCGTTTAGTGTGCATTTCCTTAGGAGGAGATGAGATCTTCCAGCCTGCTCTCACTGAAGCCTTTCTTCATTCCTCCAAGCTATTTTCTTCTACAGCTTCTCAACTCTAGCTCACCTCTTGACACCACTGATTCTGCTTGATGTGGCCACACTGTCATCAGATGTGACAAAAGTTTCACTCTTAAAAAGTTGTATTAAAACTATGATGAAGATTAAGATTTGGTTATCTGACATGCAGTGATTACAAGTTCTTTTCTGTTCTGTTTGAATCTTGTGCGAGTCTTAGTGAAGACTTACTACTCACCCCCCCTCCAAAAAAAAAAAAACGCTCAAAAAAACAAAACAGGTAGCATTGTATGTGGCCTTAAAGATTGTTCTCTGATGTTGTTAGTGGAAAGAAAATACAAAGCTAAGGCATATTCATTTAGAAATGAGCAAGGTCAACTAGTTTTTCAAAATGAGGCTAGCAGCCTTTTGCAAGTAAACCACCTTTCTGGCAGGCAGCTTTTAAAGAATAAATTCTTCCAATGTTTTTCAAAAACTAGCAGACTGATATGATTCACAAATTCATGATAGAACTAGCTTAATAATTTTCATGCTTAGTATGTAAGACTTTTTAAAAGACTTGCCTTTTCAATCAAACTGTGTTCATGTACGGATACTAGTTGGAATACCAATCAGATATTTTCTACGGGACAGCAATATGCTGTCCCCTGGTGCTCCCCTTTCAAGTCCATTTCCGGTTATTATGAAATGACACTTCTCTTCATAGAGGGGTCAATGAAGTAGAACTGATATTTAGTAAGCCATCATTAATTAGAATCTTACCAAATGATCATATTTTTTAGTGGTTTACTAGTAAAATGCATCAACCGATACTAAGAGACCAGCACACATGACTTAAGAGGACAGAGTATTTTGAATCATCTAAGTAATATCAATTTTGGGAAAATGCTATTATACCAATGAAGAAGCATTTATTTAGTAAAAAAGGTAAAATTGGGTGTTTGCTTTTTACTATATTGCCATTTATCTTATCACTTTCTATTTGGCAAAAAGTTGCAATGAATTTATTTTAAAATAGTCTACATTTCTATCCTGCTATCCCACATTGCTAAGATTTTGCTGTATTTAGTTATTTTTAAGAGGAATGGTTTCTGCGAAGTTTTTTGTTTTGCTTAAACTGTAGACTATTCTCCTTAGTGGGAAAGAGCTGCTGAGTATGTGGAAAACAGCACAAAAAACTTCAGCAGGAAGATATTATGATCATTGGGAATTCTTCATCCCTGCAGAATCCTCACATTAGGCTTGCAAAGGCAATCTGGCTTGGCAAGTAGCTAATTGGACAAAGCTAAAGCTTGTCAGCAGGGTTGAAATGTAGACTGCGTTTGTCCCTGGTCCCCACCTTCCTTTAGTAGTAATGTGTCAAATGTCTTAGGTAGATTCTCCTAATCTCTGCGCTTGCCTCCCAGGATGGTCATTATGTCAGGGGTAGCACCCTGGACCACGTTCCTCAGGACTCATTGGCCCTGTGCATGGCATCCTGCCTGACAAATGACTGCTCTCTCTAGTTCATCACTATTAGTGTACTAAATCTAAGATCACACTTAAATGAGGGATTTACAAGCCATTTACCTTACATTAACTATGGCTCAATGTATCTTAGATATCTCTTGTACTCATACTGCAATTAGTAGGAAAAGTTAGTACATGAGTCAACTGTGGACTTTTCTTTTTCTTTTTTTGGTCTTTTTGAGACAGGGTCTCCCTGTTGCCACAACTGTCCTGAAACTGGCTATGGAGACCAGACTGGCCTCGATCTCACAGAGATCGCCTGCCCCTGCCTCCCGAGTTCCAGGTCAACTGTGGATTTTTGTGTGGTGGTTTCAGGTGCGTAGGTGGTGGACTTGGAATTTGAAGAAGCCAATCTTCAGGTTTGCGAGCTTCCTTGTCTCTTCTTGGATTGTTCATATAATTATAAATGGAATTCCTTGGATTGTAAAATGGTCCAGTTCATCTTTATGATCTATCAGAAATGTCACCATTGCTCAAACACCCTTTTCTCTTTTCAGATGAAACTATTTGACAAAGCTGTAGGGTGCTGCCAAGTCTCCGGAAGAAATGCAAGGTGTTTGTGATGTAAAAGCAGTAACTCGTTAAAGAGTGCCCCAGTGGAGCAACTGTAATGAGCTGAGGATTTCTCTAGAGGCTTGCTGCTTGTCTGATGACAACAGGAAACATTTTTCTAAGCAAGGAGCCTTTGCGTCCCCAGTGGAAGTATGCCATTAAGTCACATTAAATTTTTTTCTTTCCACCTGGCTTACTCAGTACTGGCTGTAACTGCTTTCTCAGTGAAGTGAAACGTGCTACCCCAAAGTTCTGCCATATGAATCCCTTAACTTTGAATCCACTCATTTAGGCAGTGGAACAACTGGAAATCATGGTATGTTTTGGTTTTCTGAATACGATGGCGTGTGTTCGCTTCAGCAGAACATATGCTGACTTATTGAGTTAAAGCTAAGAATATAAAAGTCAACTGAAATCTTAGAATTGTGATAATATACCCTCTGTAGTGTTTAAAACCTTTATATGTCTTTTTTGTTTTTCAGATCAAGCATAGCATACTGAACATAACTGGAACTTAAATATTGCATATTATAATATCACTAAGTAAATTTCTAACATTTTTGTCATACAAATAGGAAGAATTTGAGGTGATGGATATGTCAATTAGCTTAATTTAATCATTCCACACTGTACTACAAAATCATGACATCATTTTGTATGCCATCTATGTACAACCATTCATGTCAATATATAATTAGAAATAAAGAAGAAAAATGTGTAATGTAACACATTAGTACTAAGAAATTTCGATTTATTGCCTGATACTGAATCTTTGAAACACCAACGTTCTCATGAGGCATAATCCAAACAGTTGCTGGTATAGATTTCTATATTAGCTGTAGCGTGCTCTAGGAATACTTGTTTAAGATTAATGCTAATCCAGTGATTAGCATTAATGTAATAATCAGAGTGTTTACTCTGGTTAGCTAAGAGTTGAGGTACAGGGAAATATGAAGCCAAGCTCTTTACACTGGCCCAGGAGAGAAGTGACCTTCATCTAGATCTCAGACCCATCCTCTAGAGTCATTGCACAGAGAAGAGCTGCTGGCCAGCCTACACAAGGGTCCATCTAGCCCGTGTCACGCTGGGGGAGGAGTGTCGTGCTCATTTAGACAGAAGAGGTGATGGCCAAAGCTGTGGTCTGAGAGGCCATCTATACTGACATTGGAGGGGAAAGGGCTACTTATTTAGTAACTTTGTCATCAAATCATTGGACAGGGTAAGAGAAAACCATCACTTACTGCAGCAAGGGGGATTACTGTAGTTTGCTGATTCTCTGGACACTCTCAATGTGATGTTGAAGAGAAGCATCTCAGACATTTTCTACTGGATAAGCAGCTATGAATGCAAATAATCCACTTGTTGCTGTTACGCCTCTTTCATCCTTTTCTTAAATTGGATTGAAGCCTGGTAGAACATCTGATGTGAGTGGGCACCCCATTCAGCATTAATTTCTCTGGGTGGAAATACGAGCCATCCGCTTATGTTGCTCACAGCAACACTATGCAGTTTGATTACTTCAGAGCAGATTAAGGTATTTTTCATGTGAAAGAGCGTTCTGAGAACTTGTATCCATTTGTAAAGTCCCAGCAGCTCTCAGTCCAGAGACCATACATGTTTTATAACCTTATTTTATTTAATTTTTGCCTGGCCCAACTCTGATTAGTTTCAAATAAAACTATGATTCTTCTGTGTCTTTATTCTGTTAATGTATTCCTGCCTCTCTCTGGCACAGCAGCCCCTGCAAGTAAATTACCACTTACAGACTTGTAGGCAGAGCTGCATTAGGGTTTTTTGAGGTGACCATTCTTACTTGATTTCCAGATGGCTGAGATTTAAAAAATAAAACAAAACAAAAAAACCCACACTCAACCTCACTATAAATACATCTTCAGAGGGTTTGGAAACCCGATGATGAAGTGAATCACTCCAAGTGCCCTCAGAAGGACACAAACAGCCTCCATTCCAGAAATGAGCAGGGAGCACATGAAACAAAATGAGTTTTTAAGAAAAGTTGCACATAGAGTAATTTTAATCCATTCCATTTTAAATACCACAATAAATTTAATTTTCACAATAAATTAAATAGCCATATTCAGTTTACAAAATAGAATTACTTAGTGTGAAACCAGTATTTACAACAATTTACACTATGTACATGACATTTCTCTTTGTTGACATACAACATGGAAGTCAAAGGACTTGACTCTTGGATGTGTGATTGACATGCTACAAATGACTAGGAGAAAACAATAGTGCAAAGTCACCACAGGACCTTTGGGACAGTGTCAGTTTTATGAACTAAGACATTCTTTAAATAATAAGAAAATAGCATATTCTGCATATTCTGTTTTCATGGCACCAATTCACCCTCTGAATAAAGAGCCAGCTTTCCCTTAGGGGCAAAAAAATATGTAACTGAAAAAAATATGTAACTGAATCCTTTGCTTCCTGAAGCTTTATAGCCATTGGTACGTTTTCACACATTCATCTTTTGGCTTAAACCTATGAAAATGGCAGGTGACAAATTCTGAATCAAAGGAAGACTGACTCTGAGAAGAGCGAAGTGTCTTTCCCCAGTACCACCATCTCTTCTTTTTTTTGTAAATAGCTTAAAGATGCAAGTATGGTGACAGCAATTTATTATTATTATTTTTGTAAATTTTGGTAGAAAAAGAACTTACTTATATTTGGTCACACACTGTATGTACAAGTATACATGGAAAAATGAGTTGGATAGCTGTGTCTAGGAAAAGTGCATATTTTAATCTAGAGAACAGATGGCATGTCTCCAGGCACAACACATAGTGTTGTATGGCGGTCTATTTTAGGGCCAGTTTAATGTCCTCCCAGTGATCTGGTAAAATTTTTGATTGAAAGGATGAAAGAATTTGCGCAATTTGGTAATGACAGAGGGGTCCACCTCTGGATGAATGCGCCCCTTGCTGCCAGCCAGGCACTTATTAAAGATAATGTTAAATCGCAAACAGTAAAACCCTCTGGTAGCATTGAAATATAAATTGTATTGACTTATTCTTGGAGGAAGATTTAGAAACTTCTCCACGAGCTGAAGTTCCGGCAGAGGTTCGGTGATTAGGCGGTCTCCATCCACGATGTGAAATTGCTCAATGGGAAAGTACTTCAACCACCGTTCCAGGTGTTTGGTGTAGATGCTGGTTCTTACCGCCTTATATTTTGTGTTCACTTCACAGGTATTAGGGTCTATGGCCAGTTTCTCAAACTTGTAGTACGTTTTGTTCTTCCTCTCCTTCCCTTCTAGCACCTGAGTGTAATCAGAAATAGCTCTTGTGGTTGGCTCCCTGACAATGACCAACAGCTTGATGGATGAATTCATTTTGTAAATCCTTTCCGGAACCTCCTCCGTGATAAAATATGCCGGACTCTTTTCGATCGTGATTTGCTGAGGGTAAGAAAAAGGCATCTTTTTCCTGTACCACTCAATGCCCTTGGCATAATTCTCATCATTGTCAAAAAAGTGGATCTCTTGAGAAGCTTTGACCACTGCTGGATGGAGGTTCAGCATCTCTAGCAGGGCCCTTGTGCCCCCTTTCCTCACTCCAATGATGATGGCTTTGGGGAGCTGCTGGACCAGGTCATGGAGGCGAACCTGCTCCTTAGAAGAGTTGCCCTTCCGGAATTCGTGCAGCAGGCCTCTCTTAAACTGCAGGGCTCGGAGTGGGAACTCAGCCTGGCTGTGGGTGCTGCCTGGTCTGCTTTCAATGGGGCAAATGTGCTGTAGCCTGCAAGTAACAGAGAATCACTGTAAGAGGCTCATCACAGCTAACTGTTCATCTTTGCTCTGTCTCAGACTCTACATGCATAAATAAAACCACCAGTCCCAGGCTGCTGTGATCCATGATGAACATATGTTTGGGACATTTTTTGTTAAGCAACCCTGTATTCAGTGGAGCACACGTAATTGATGGGATTTTTTTATTATTATTATTAGTGCTCCTTAAAATTTTTATTCACCAAGCACTTAATTGACTACAGCATGTACTTATGCTCACAGTAGAGGATAAACAAGTGACACCAGCCATACTGATAGCTTTTTAACAGCTCGCCAGTTAAAATCGTTTATGAAATGAGGAAGGCAGAAGATTATAATCCTCAGCTGGGAAGCTGAAGGGCAAAGAGGAGGCCATTTGCTTCAGCTTTGTGTGGTGTTATTAGTACTATTTATTTGTTTATCTCATAGCCTAGCAGCACTCACATGGCTCTTTTAAAATCTTTGAGATATAATCTGAGAAATCCCAGTCTCTGGCCTTGGCTGTTTGCATCACTGGACTTGCAAAATTCCAGTCTTGGCCTTTGGTGAGCTTTGTTCTTTGAGAGTTTCTGCCCTTGGCCTTGGGGATAGGGAGGAGATTGTTCTACCTCTGCCTCTCTTTCCCCTTTCTGTATAAGGAGGTTAGGATATATTTTCATTTTGCTGACTGTAGGAAAAATGTCAACTACCATCAGTATGTTCTTGATGGCCTACCATACCTGGGACCAGAAATCCACAAGACCTTGATGGGGCTAGAAATTCTAGATCCTCACTGCCAAGCAATTTGAGTCAGGAACCAGAGTTCATAAAGGAAGGAGTACAATGGACAGAGCCTGAAGGGATGGTTTCTACTTCAAAATCACTCCAAATCATAAGCAATCATTGATATTTTTCTCAGAGGGAAAGGTGTGGTAATATCCATGATGACATTAGAGTGAAGTGAGTAATTTAGCATGACCTATATATGGCTAAAAAATCGAGTTTACCTTCATACATGGTTTAAAGCCAAACTGAAATTCACTATAATTAATGCACCAACTAGGTTGATTTGGGAAGTCATTTGAGCCTTACTTGGTCAAAGGAGATAAAATTAGTCAAATTGGCTGTTGAACTATTTTTCCCAATGGAAAGCTTCTCGTGATTCCAGTAATCTGGTATCACTGTTTCCCTGTCTGCACTACTTTGAGTACTGTGACTACTCTGAGGTGGCCACTGGCTTTTCCCAAGAGGCCTATTGCATCTTCAGATCATATTCAATCTATTCTATAGCACTTAGGGGAGTGATTTTTGTCTGTGTTCTGTTTAAGTAGGCCTATACCATAAAATGCTAACAATACAAATGCATCAATTTCTGTAGTATTTGTTTCATGATTCTTAAAACAACTCATACTCATTGTGAAAACTATGAAAAATGGAAACTTTCTGTAAAAACAGGGTTTACCACAGTTAATATTTTAGGGAAACATGGAATTATAAATTTAATGTGATTAATATGCTAGGGCTCTAAATGGATGTTATGAAATTGACAATGGATATATAGTTAAAGGTGCCTTTAATTGTGAAATTGATTAGGATATTGCAAGTTGGTCTTGCTGCTCTTCTTGAGTTCTGGCTATGAAGCCAGCCCTAATTCACAGAAGCATCAGTTGATGGACTTCTCTTCTGAGCATCTAGAATGATGCTACCACTGGTTCAGCAAGAACTGGGCAAATAGTCATGTAAATTCTATTCTGTATGACAATTCTCTAGGTGAAAATCCCTAGGTGAAGAGACTGCACAAATCAGCAGGAATGAATTTCCTCTTTCTGGAAAGGGTTGCCTGATAGATGAAGAAGCCATGGATGAATCTGGTTGATCGGGAGAAAGCACCAGGACACAGATAAAACTCCAGCAGAATAGAGTTTATTAGCAAAGAAACACATGGGACAGATTCCTTTCTCGGCAAGGCAGGGAAAATATCTGTCCCAGGGTCGTGAGCTGGGGTCTTTTATAGGGGGAGGCTTCTGGGAGGACTCAGAAAGTGGGAAGATATATTAGTTTTAAAAGTTAGGTGGGGGGAGGGACTATTAAAACCTGCCCCCTTTAGAGATCAAAGGGGAGGCCTGCTGTGTTGGGGGGGGGGGGGGTTGCAGAAGGCAGGAAGATATATTTTTTAAAGATGGGGGAGCGGGAGCAGGAGAGAAGGACTTGTAAAATCCCCTTTAGAGATCAAAGGGGAAGCCTGCTATGTTGGCCAAACAGAGGAGAAAAGTCTGCTTTTGACTTGTCTTGTGGAACTGTGAGGCCCTCTTGGTGAGGGGGCATGGCTGCTGCATACCTGAACCCTTACATTGCCTTCCTTCCACACTTCCATCTACTTTTTACCCTGGAGATGGAACTCTGCAGAACAGTTGTTCTCAGGACTCCCCAACTCAAGATACCACCAAAAGACAGGAGAAAATATAGCATTCCCCTGCTTCTGCAAGAACAGTTTCTAATCACTGATCCTGACCAAACCCAGAATTTTAGGATTGGAAGGAACAAGAGAGATAATCTCAGACTCCTCACCAGAAAGTGGAGTCTTCAGTCCCTAAAGGGTAAGCCTAAGTAAGCACAGGCCATCTTCAGCAAAATCTCAAAATTTCAAGTTAGGGGTTGTGAGAAAGCCCTACCAAATGATGCAACTCCTTATAAAAGTTATCCCATTGGGAAACAGAGAATGTTAAAAATGAAAATTATCCACAGCTGAGTCACGGATGTGTTAATGACCATTAGACCAGTTTCTCAATAAAAGGTTGGTGATTGGAAGCTAATTAAAGGTGTGGAGAAAATTTCATTTAAAGGTTCCACAACAAATAATATCACCTCAAGGCTTTTCACTATGAAATGGTACTTTGGGAAAATACTCGAGGACCAATACCAAGTGATGATCTCTTTGGCAATAGCTACAAAGTGGGAGGAATTTTGAACAGAAAAGCATCAAAGGGGTTAAATTTTACCAGTTAAAATGGACACTGGATGAAGGAAGGCAAGGACCATTGCTATGTTATTTTTAAATATCTGAATAAATTCCACAGATGGGAAGAAAACTGAAGGTATTTTCTTCTTAAAATGTGACTGTATTTTTTTTTTTTATTTTTTTGGCCTTTTTGAGACAGTGTCTCTCTGTAGCCCCAGCTGTCCTGGAACTCACTATGTAGACCAGGCTGGCCTCGAACTCACAGAGATCCGCCTGCCTCTGCCTCCCAAGTGCTGGGATTAAAGGCATGCGCCACCACGCCAGGCAGTGACTGTATTTTTATTAACTACAAGAACTGAACTCACAAATAACCTAATTCAGTTTTTTTTCCAGTACAAGAATTAATTTTGGAGGTCAAAAAAGAAACCTTTAATTAACTGTTCTGTATTTTCCAATCATCAGAACCATCCAAGAACATCTAACGGACAGTCAGTTGATGCGATGGGAACTTCTACAGGCCCAGCACCTCTCAACTGTTTGCCTGTTTAGAGCCAAACCCTAGCTCTATAATTTCCTCTCCATGGATTTTCCATTGCCTTCTGGGCAATTATTGTGTGTGACAGGCTCCTTGTCTGTTATGCTCAGCTCCTGAAAACCAGAGTTAATTAGCATAGTTAAAAATCCATGCCTGTAGCCATCTTTCTAGGACAGTGGATTGCAAACTTGATGAGCTTCTTTACTGGTGCATACATAATTTCAACACTCCCAATAGCACATTAACTGTCCACTCATAAATTTCAAAATGAAAAGTCATAGTTATATTACCATTGTTATGCAATGACTAGAGGTCAATGCCAGATGCACATGGACCACACTGTATTCTAGTAAATGGCATTTTTTTTCTTTTTACTGTACATGGCTTTATTCCTTCTCTGAAAATAAGTGTCAGTGCATGCAGAATACAAATAGATCTTGATACAACACCTTGATTTGAGCAATGCAAATCTCCTTTAAGGTCTCAATAAATCAAGACAAACACTGCAGAAAAACATGTTTCTTAGGAATTTTAAGGGAAAGAAAACAAATGTATCAATTTAAAGTTGTATCGTAAAGAAGCTTCTATCAAGGGACACTTAAAATCACACAAGTATAGAATATATTTAATCACCCACCTATCCAAGCTCCCAACTCTGGCAACTAGATACAGGAGACTGCCAACGGCAAGGCTTCCCAGCACCAGGAGCTTTTGTCTCAGCCACGCCTGCTGTTTGAATAGCATGGCCCTCCATCAACCTTCAGGACTGCTGCAGCCTGAGAGAGCAGAGAGAAGGCATCTGTCAGCAGTTGTCTCTTACAAACTCTGGACTGTCATAAAGCCAAGTAGAGGTGGAAGACTGTTGATTAAATGATGCTTCATGAAGAACAGGTCCCCTTCCAACCTTGGCAGTTTCCATGGTATAACTGGTATTTAGCAAAACTTAGCTTTTTAAAATTTTAACCTGGTCCGTTCTATAATATCAACCGTTAGTTCTGGGGGGAATTGGACATGATTTGTTCCATTTTCAGCAACTGTTGAGCAAATAAAAATTGATCTAAAATGTGTGTGTATGTGTGTGTGTGATTCAAAGAATACTGAACTGGTAGACTGCAGAATACTGAATGTTGAGATTCTGGCATAGTAATGCTCATTTGGGGCATAAAAATGGCATCTTTTACTTGAACCTTTTTGTTTTGCTTCACTCGTGAATGGAGGAAGAGGGACGTATTAAAAGTGATCACTTCCTGAGGTTATCAGTGGCAAGGGTCCAAACCTCCTGTGTTTGAGGACAATGGCTCCAAGGAGCTTGCTGTCTCCTTTCATGTCCATGTCTAGTCCTGGATTCTGGAAACAGGCTCTGACTGTGTGACCTCCCCAGCCTCCCAGCGAGTTTGAACAGTTGGGTGATACCAGGCTTGCTTTCTCCTCAACAAAGAAGTTTACCTGGAAGCTTTGTTCTCCCTTATACACGAGCAGTGCAGTGTAAGGCTTTTCTTGTACTGTTATTAAATTTTGAGGAAAAACTATAAGCTTCCAATTCAGACTCTCTTATTAAAAATAAATCCAATCCCCGTTTCAAGATAAGATTGTTTGCTTCTTATTGAAACCGAAAAGAGTAACTGGAGAAGGAAGCTGAGCCCTGGCTAGAAATTATCTTTCTGCAAAGGAATCTCTGTACTTGTTGTGTGAATATTTTCTCTATGCGGAAAGAATATGCTAGGGTTACTGGACTGATCTATATTTTCATTTATCAAGAAAATGCTGAGCACTGATAGCATTCTCTACTATTAGAGTAGGTACACTGGAGATTTCCAAAAAGGTTCTGAGAAAGTTTCAGTCCTTGGAAAACTGATCATGTGGTTGGAGAATTGTGAAATAACCAGAGAACATAACCCATTTCTCACGAATGTATGAATAAATGTTGGGGAAAGAAAATTAAAGAACAGATCAGAGAGTATGGGCTCTAGGAAAATTTAGTTTTTATTTACTGAGGAGACTGTAGGAAGTCATCTTAAGTGGAGGAGATTAAGAGCAGAACTCACCCAACACACTGTCTGCCCATGGCACATGCCCATGTGTTAGATTCGTGCTACAGAGAACAGTGATCAACTAAACAGATTTAATTCTTGTCTAGAATGAACCTACACTCTATTGGAAAAAACAGACTTTAAACCAACAAACACATATATAGGATGAATGCATAGTTATAAATTTTATTAAATGTCACCAAGGAAAATGATAGGATCCCATGAGAAAGTATAACAGGGAGTCTACCTCAGTTCTCCATGAAGCAGTGACACCTGGTTGACGGATTGAAGGGATCAGCAAAGAAGCAGAAGGTGAGGTGGGTTAGGAGCAGAGGAACCAGCGTGCGCCGTGGCTGAGGGGAAGCTGTCTGGCTCACCTGAGAAGTGAAAATCGGTACAGCTGGGCACAGGGATCGAGAGGGAGAGAGAGAGAAGGACAACGAAAAGGTAGAAGGAAGAAGAGCATCTGAGGGAATGGTGCACTGCAGTTCCGACCGGCCAGGGCTTGCCTCATGTACAATAAAATGGAGAAGAGAAAGGGGCGAGGAAGAGGTTTGTTGAGGTCTTTTCTGTGGTAGGCATGTTGTCCGGATGTTATATCAGAACAACACCCGTGAAGTAGAGGGAGTTTCATAGACAGGGAGATGGAAGCTCACAACTTTCTCTCACTGGCCTCTGGCAACATAATCAGAAGGCAGTGACCTATGATTCAGAGTTTCTCTGAAAGAACCAACCTCCTCTCTCCGGGTTGTTGTCCAAGATCCTCAGAGGCACAGCCTAAACCTGCAATCCCTGATCAAGTGGAAACAGTGCAACAAGATGTACCACAGGGTGGTGATCCTCCCTTAGCAGCAATGTGGTCCTTAGGTTAGATTCTTTGGGCTTTTCTTTCCTTAGCCATACAGAGGAGCAGTCTGTGACCTCCCCAAATGTGGTGGTTTGAATGAGAAATGTCCTCCATAGGTTCATGGGTTTGAATACTTGGTCTCCAGGTGCTGTGCCCTTTAGAAGGTAGAGGCTTGATGGAGAAAGTATGTCATGAGGGTGGGCTTCGAAGTTTTATAGCCACACCCCACTTCCTGCTCTCTTTCTGTTTCTTGTGTGTGGTTAAAATATGTTCAGCCAGCTTCTTACCCTGTGATCATGCTTTCCCAGACTGCTGCTAGGTCTTCCCTGCCACGATGAACTCTATGCCTTTGGAACTGTAAACCAAAATAAACCCTTTCTTGACCTAAGCTGCTTTTGCCCATGGTATATTATAACACCAACAGAAAAGGAATGAATACACCAGGCCGTAGCGCTGTAGTAAGTACGAAGTGAGGCTTTGACAGGTGATACTATCCTACAAAGTCTTATTAGCGTTCCTGATTAAAGGATCGTGTGTCCTTTGTGCTTTAGTGTGAATGAATTAAATGTTCATTTACAGATGAGCAGTGTGAGAATAACGCTGCTCCATGGCTAAGAAAATGTGGTGGTTTGAATGAGCAATGTCTCCTATAGGCTCATATGTTTGAGTACTCATTCCCTGTTTTGGTAGGCTATGGAACCTTCAGGAGGTGGAGCCTTGCTGAAGGAAGAATACCACTGGGCATGGGCTTTAAGTGTTTATAGCTTTATCCCACTTCTTGTTCTCTCTCTCTCTCTCTCTCTCTCTCTCTCTCTCTCTCTCTCTCTCTCTCTCCTGTGAATGGATGAAAAATGTGATTAGCCAGCTTCCTGCCCCTGCTGCCAGGCCCGATTCTATGCCTCTGAAACCATAAGTAAAATGCACTCTCTTCTGTAAGTTGCTTTTTGTTATGGTATTTCATCACTTCCACAGAAAGTAAGTGATGCAGGAGGACAGATGCAAATAGGAGTGAGGCAAAAAGTTCCAAGGCTGTGTAGGTGACCAGCCTTCCCTAGGGGAGGAAGTCAGAGCAGGCTGAGGGAGCAATGTGGCTTTCTCAGGTTTTATACATGGTATCCACACTGTCCTGCTTAAAGCTGTATGAGACATTGCTTTATCCACTTTCACCAGCTCCCCAACCCACCTGCCTATCTTTAATTGCATCCCACACAACCTGTAAAGTCTGAGCTACATCCTAGGTCCTCCACAAAGCATTCTCCAGCTGAGGCTCCTGCCCATGGTCCTCCCTGAGTGGCACTGACTTCTCATTACTGCACTCAGAACCACACAGACATCCCATTGTTCTTAAGTGTTTCCCTTCTGTATGACCATGTTCTAGCAATGGGCTGAGACAGCCAACAGACTTAGGAGTACTAGAAAGCTAACTGTGAGGACCTGAGCCTGGATCAGTCTGCTATGCTCTATAAGCCAGGGATTCCTAAGACAGGCTTGCAAAAAGCCTTTAGAAACACCCCTGCCCATCCTCAGAGAGCCCAGGTCAATGGGCCTGCCTTAAGCTTGCCCTTACAGGTCTAAAAGAAAACCACAAAAATTGATATTGTTTTCTACTATATTTTTCTTTTTTAGTCACTAATTCCAGTTAATTATTTCTCTTTAATTTCTTCATGTCTTCTGTCCAGGTACTTAGTCATTCTCTTCCTAATATTATTATTAATTATTATTATAATTATTATTTTGGTATTATTTAGCATTTGAGTATGTTCTCTATGCTTTTTTCCTATGGATTTGGACAGCCCTATTAATCTTTTCTGACCTATTATGGGACTGTTCACTGGACCAAGTCTAGTACCGAGTCCTTAGGGAAAACCAGAGGGTCCAGCATGATAGGCAGCTCTTTGCCTTCCCGTGAGTTGTCCACACTGGCCTCTGTGCTTCTGGTCCACCTCCCAGTGGTTGTCCACCCTTCACTGACAACTCGATGCCCGTGATAGCCCCCCTGCCTAGGCTTCCTCTTGCCCATGCCTCTTCCTTCAATACTCCCAGGTCCTACTGAGTCTTTCCAAGGGGGGTAATCATGGAGGAAAAATTTTAACCCAATTCCCACTAGTCATTAGCGATGGACCAGGCCCATTATGAAGATAATTATAGGACTTAAGGGTAATAGCTGGGTCTATGAATAAAACCTGGAAAGTATTTACACATAGCGTGTAAGTGAAATTATGAAGTAACCTCATAATTGGATGGATTCTGCTTAAGGATAGCAAATAGGAAAAAAAGCTAAAGTGCCAGAGAATGTGAAAGCTGCTCAGGAGGTTGATTCTGTTGATAAGTTGATGTAGGAGACTATAATGAATCATGTATATCAGCCTCTGATAGCAATGTTTAAATCTGACCGACTGTGGTTGTTACCTTTTCTATGATCACTGAGAATCTTTCAATCTGAAACTCCCAGCATTCCAACTATAGACTCCATCTTGAGGACAAGCCCGCATAGTGCCATACAAGGTCTACTAGCACAGCTTTCCTGTGTCTGATGCCTGAAATGGGTCGTCTCTTTGCAAGACATAGTTTCTCTAGTATTGTATTTGTGGAGCTGGTCTGTTCCTTATGTTGCTTCCTCCTATGTTATATCGGGCCCATTATACCATTCACAGTGCCTTCCTGCCTTGTGTGATGCTGAGGAGGGCTGAACTTTTTATTTGAGATCCCACCTGCCATGAGAGAGCTTCAGTGACAGATACAAACACCACAATGTCAGTGTCAGAGGAACTTGTATACATTTCGGTTTGGTTTTGTCATGAAAACCTTCTGGATTTGTTTTCCTCATGTGTAAAATGAAGACAAAAGTACCTGTCTCATGAGGGTGTCATGACATGATCACATAGCTTTGTGAACATCTGAGCACTTTATAAAAATGAAGCATAATTATTATGTTCAGGAGACAAATTAATTCTTACAATGCATTTTAAAGAGGAAACGAATAAAAATAAATGTAGTTCTCATGAATAGTGCAATTGGATTGTGAAAAATATAGATCCATTTTAGGTATAAATCACTTTTAATGGGATCTCTTATTAAATATTCTAATACAAAAATGAGTTTCGATTCAAAGCAAGATGGCTACTTACATACAACCAGTACTTGTCTTGTTGGGCTGAAATCTCTTGGAACTTTTGCGAAATGGGGAGGTCATGCCAACACTTTTTAATGAGGCTTTTGGGAGACAGAGAGTGAAACCTCATTCTCTTTTATAGCTAGTGTTAGATGACAGAGACAACATGAGAGCAGCTCCAGAAGGAACGATCCTTGGGGAAAAGCAGAGATACTGAGTGAAGATCCAGGCTTCCACTTTGTTTTCCTATAACATCATGAAGTGCTCAGGGATCTACAAGGTTGAAGTCTCAAATGCTAGGCACTGTCTCTGTCTTGGAATACAGCAAAGAGAAGCTACAACATTTGATCTTTATGGGCAATGGTGTTAAATTGGGTAGAAAGTTGATTGTTTATTTGATACAAAGTCCTTTCCTTTTAGATATGCCAACTTTACCAGATATTTTAACAACTCATCAGAGTAGTTGTGATGCTCAATCTTGGTTCTCGACTTGATTGGATTGGGTCTCAACCAAGAGACTTGCCTCTGAGTGTGTGGGAGTATTTCCTGCAATGACTGAGGGGGTAGACCTTCCCCTACAGTGGGCAGCACCTTTCAGCAGCAGCCCAGATGTAAAGAGGTCTGAGGGAAAGTAGCACCAGGAGACTTTTGCTGTCAGGCTTCAGTCCTTGCTGGTGAGTACATCTACTCTGTTATTGCTGCCGCTGCTGCCACTGCTACCGCTGCTGTCATTCTTTACTGACATCAGAACCAGTTTCTTCGGCCTTCCAAAGATGAATGGCTCCTCAGGAATTTTCTAGGCTTTCAGCACCAGATTGGGACAGCTGAGGCATCTGGCCTCATGGACCGAGCAACTCCCAGAAGCCTAGAGATCTTCTTTGCTTTTAGGGCTACCCAGCCTCTCAGCCTCTCCAGTGTGCTGACAGTCACTGTTGGACTACCCAGTTTGCATAGTGTAACTCAATATGGTAAATCCTCTTTGTAATGCATGTTCATTCTATCAGTTATGTTCCCCTAGAGAATCTAACTGATCCAGCAATCATATTGGTAATATGCAATTTATAAAATTAAAGTTTTTTAAGTCTCCAAGTTATTTTCATATATGACAAGGGTTAAAGAGGTACAGTCATATCAAGTCCTTTCTTGTCTCCAGTTTTTAAAAATAATTTATTTTATGTGTATCTTGCCTGGATATATGTAAGTGCATCTGTGCATGCAATGCCCTGGGAGGCCAGAAGAGGGTGTCATATCCTCTGGAACCAGAGCTATGGATAGTTGTCAGCCTCCATGTGCTGGGAAGTCCTCTGCAAAAGCAGCCAGTGCTCTTAACCACTGAGTTGTCTCTCTAGTCTCTTCTCTGCAGTGTTTAATGCCTCAGTATCTTTCATTTCACATCTCAAGAACAGCACAGTTATAGTTTCTCCAGACTAGTAAAGCTTTGATTGACAAGATATTTTAGCTGAACACTGGTGACTAAACAAGAGAGTGCACCAGCAGGAATGGCAAGTTGCAGAGATACCCCGCTGCTTCTGCAAAACAACGCGAAGTAAAGAAAGAAACAAACCCAAGCAACAACAAAGAAATAAAGGGCTTAAAAATAATCATACAGATATGTTCAAGAGTTGCTCAAAGGCTTTTTACTGCAAGCCACAGTTATTATAACAGAGGTAACGACAGTGGCAAAGCTCATTAAAAATGACTGAACTTCTGTGGAACTGATATTCTAAGACAATCATAACCCTGTTGAGAGCACTAGCTCATTTGTCCCAGGCAACAGCCTGAAGAAGTTGACAGGAAACACATTTATGAGGACTAGACTGCTCTCTTCATATTTACCTTGTTGTAACACAACAGACTTGTAAAGTATGGTCTGCTTTATTTTTTCTGATGGAAAATGTGGAATAGAGAGACGAGCAGATTATGAACCCAATGGTATGTGGCTGGCAATGCAGGCAGAGGGTTTAATTTCAGAATAATGTGACCCCAATGGACACAGCCCTTTGACTGCAATGTCACTCACAGAGCCTCAGATGCTCACCTGTGCTCTTCATAAATGCATACTCACTGATTAGGGCAGATGAAAACACCTAATTCCACCCAAATAATCTACCCTTGAAATGAGGTAGAGGATGGAGAGGTGGGAAAAAAAGAGAGGCAAAGAGGAAAGTTTCCGTGGAAGGTGGTTTCAATCCAACTAAGGGAGCAGGGACATCGGAAGATAATGGCGATCACATGTGACATAGCTTTCATGGCTGGTAGGTGACATTCAGATTCAGCATGCCATCTGAAGTTAAAACTCACCAGAACCACAAGGCCCTCACTTACTCTCCACACTGTCCCCTTGAAAGATTTTATAACTGATGATCAAACTATTGGTTTTGACTGTCATCTGTTACTGACTTGGCCTTTCATGTGTGACCACCATAAGACCCTGCTGAAATCTGCTTAGTACCTTTCCATCATCACTGTGTCCCCATCCTTCCCTCCCCTGAGTATTGTAGTTCATGGCTCCCATCTGCCCACCAGCTTTCCCTTGCCAGAAGCCTAGGAGTTCATCAGCCTTGGTTTTAGCTCTCACACTTGAGTCCACCTCCACACTATTAGAACCCACCTGCTTTTCTCCACTGTCATTTGTCACTGTCATGGATCAGGTCACCGTCTCTCTTAAATGAACCATTATGGGCTCCTAAGTGGTCTCCTACTATTAGTTTTGCTTCTGCCTCAATTTATTCTCCATTTTGATGCCAGATGGACCTTTACAAATGGAAATCTGATCATACTGCCTCCAGGCTTAATACTCTTTAATGGGTCCCTACCAGTCACATGGTTTTAAAAGGCCCTTTTACCCTTTCCACTGCAACACCAACACTCCCCAGCTCCCAAACACCATGTCCACACGTACTAAATTCAGTACACCGGACAGCTTGCAGTTCTCCTGAATTGGGTATGTTTGGTATGGCTTCAATGCCTTTCTTCATGAGGGTCTCACAGCCCTGAAACTATAATTCAGTGCCTCACTTACCAGTTCTGTGAAAAGGAACCACAGCCTGCTTGACAGTGCTGTGTGAGGACTAAGTGAGCCTTTGCTGCTTGGCTACTCAGCATTGGTCACACTGTTAGTGCCCACCGCCCAGGTCTTATGTTCTCATCTTAGCTCTCTGATCATCCAGTGCTAGCTGAGGTGTTCGTCCTCTACATCAACCCAGCATCTTTCACAGAATTCTACTGAGCCCCAAATGTAACTGCTGACTTGTGTGTTTTTTGTATTGTGGGTTCCGTGAGATTAAGAGTATGTCTTTTCATTATTGAATTACTACAAGCACTTAGGGTTGCAGATGCTCAGTAAACAATTGCTAAATAACCAAGTCAGTTAGATGGGATGAACTTTAATATCCAGAGAGCTGGGATACCTGGACACCATCTCTCTTCAGCTGAAGAGAAACCCTATCTTTGCATAGTTTTTGTAGATTTATCAAGTGCTGTGCATCTATAAGTGATCTCATTTTTTAACCTTTATTTATCTTGAGACAAACTGAGTATTCATATAACTTCATCAAGATTCAGCAATTATTAGCATTTTGTTGTATTTGCTTTCCTTCTCATTTATCTTTGTGTATGCACATGTTAATTTTACTGAGACCTGAACATAAATGGTAGATACCAACCTTGTGGAGCATGGGAAGACCCTATCTGATGACTACACAGCCTCTGGATGGAGGGGGCAGTAGCATTATTGTCTTGGAGGCATATGGAGGTTAAGGGGTCCAATGAGAGCTTCAGTCTACTAACTAACTATAAGCTGCCAGCATTAGACTTTCTACAGAGGACTACTTTGACTTTTACATAAAGTTGCAAACTTTGTAGATTCCATTGGTAGAAACAGAGCTATTCCTCATCTTTCCTTAAACTCCAGCTGGTAAAGTCTGATGAGTTAAGCAACAAAAATCAAACCAAACAAAAATCAAAATATAAAGAAGGAAGGCAGACTGACAAAAAGGTGAAAAATGTCTTAGGAGAGCTTTTGTGGAGTCTATTTTACTCACCATGCAATTCCAGTCCATTGGAGTGGCTACTATCTTGTACAGTTGCTTTGCCTGTGTGTGTGTGCGTGTGTGTGTGCATATTTGCATATGTGCAGGTACATGTGGTGGCCAGAGGTTGACATTAGGTGTCTTTCTTGATCACTTTACACCTTTAACCTGGAGCTCAGTGATTTGGCTAGACTGCCTGTCCAGAAAGCCCCCTGGGGATTCTTCTGCCCCCCGCACCACTGCCCTAGAGCTGGGTTTACAGGTGTCTATAACTACGCTTAGCTTTTTAACTGCACAGGAATCAAATTTATGTCTTCATGCTAGTGTGGTAAGGACATTATTGACTGAGCTATCTCCCCAGCTTCCTAAAGTCATCATTAGAGGTTATATTGTAGCCTCTTGAGGTGGCGTACACCTGTAATCTCAGTGCTCAGGAGAAAGAGGCAACAGGATTTCAAGTTCAAGGCCAGCTTGGGTTAAATATATTCAAAATTAAATAGAATTTAAAAGTCAGTAAGCATTAAAAAATCATTATTTCCTAATTATCTTGCTACATTTCACTAATACAAGTGCTTTCAAGGTCAAGCCAGCTATATTTGTGCAGTGGGAATACTATACCTCTTTTCCCAATATAATGGCATCCAGTATATTCCTCTTTACAGCCTAAAATTCCACATCAGTCAATCCGTGTTGGTAGCTTGAAGGCAGAAAGAAGGGATGATTCATGCAACAGAAACTGATTAAACACTACAACCCCTTCCCTTCCTGAGGTCTACTTGTTGAGTATTTACCTGCATACCACAGAGCATGTCTCATCAATATTGCATTATAGGTCTTTCCAAATTACCCACTGAGTATGTAGGATGGTGACATTTGTTTGTAAATACGAGGGTGCCCTGTCCTTCCTTCCTTTCTCTTTTACCTTTGTCCCCATCCTCTACACTTCTCATGGTCCCACTTTGGTTTTTGAAGCTTCTGTGATCCTTGTCTTTCCTTTTGATTTGGCTTTTCCAGGTCTCTGTGTTTCTCTGCCTCCTTCTTTTTCCTCCCCACACTGTTTCTATTCTGCTACTGCATATATTTTCTAATAAAAGAGCTAAAAAGGAAAAGAATGTAGAATCATTATTCTTTAAAAAATTATTCATTTATTTTAATTTTATGTGTATGAGTGCTTTGCCTGCATGCGAGTAAGTACATCATGCGAGTGCAATGCTTATAGAGGCCAGAAGAGGGCATTGGATCCCATAAAACTGGAGTTGTGGACTATTGTTAGCTGCAATGTGGGTCCTAGGAACTGAACTTGGGTCCTCTTCCAGAGCAGCTGGTGCTTTTAACTGCTGAGCCATCTCTCTTCAGCCTCAAAGTCATCATTCTTAAATAACATTGATAGCAAAAGAAAAGTATAATTAAGTATCTTTTAAAATCCTGTACTTAATAAACCTATTAAGGCAGTCTATAGTTAATTTGCATGCAAAAGGATACTAAGTCTCTTATCCAGCAAGGGCACTCTAACATTTAAGAAATGTTAATAATTCTTAAAAAAATATTTAGTTATTATTTTTTTATTATATGTGTATGAGAACACTGCTTGTGTGTACATAAGTGCACCCATGTCATACAATGCCTGAGGAGGTCAGAAGATGGTGTTGGATCCCCTGGAAATGGAGTTAGGACTGATGATAGTCATCACATGGGTGCTGGGAATTGAACCTGGGTCCTCTGCAAAAGCAGCTAGTGCTCTTAACCGCTGAATTATTAATCTTTCATTTTTTTTCTCCTTTTATTACCAAAACACCTTCCTGTGACTCTCAGCTGTCCCTGGGGAGTTGGAAGAGTTCCATCAATTGTTGAACTAAAATAACCTCTCATATTACCAGTCATCAGCCAATATCTGTCGAATATCTATTATGTGTCAGACGCTGTATTTGACAGAAATAGGAGCAGGGATGCTCAGTGGATGTATTATTTACTTTTCTACATCATGACCAAGGCAACTTACAGAAGGAAGAGTTTATTTAGACTTAGGGTTCTAGAGGGAAAATCCATAATGGTGGGGTTGTAGGAGCCAAAAGCTGGCAAATCCATAATGGTGGGGTTGTAGGAGCCAAAAGCTGATGACACACATCCCCAACAGCAAACACAAGCAGAGAGAGTAAACTGGAAGTGTGGCAAGGCTGTGAACTCTCAAAGCCCATCCCCAGTGATGTATTTTTTCCAGTTGGCCACACCCCCAAACAGTACCACTAACTCGGGTTCAAATGTTCGAATACTCGGTGCCTGGGGGTCAGGCAGTTCTTATTCAGACCATCACAGTGGGTTAGGTGCTTGCTGCACAAGCATGAGGACTTGAGCTCAGACCCCTGGCACCAACCAGTGTAGAGCATGTCTGTAACCGCCCCCCAGGGCTGGGGAGGTGAAGCCAGGTTGATTCCTAGGGCTTGCTGGCCAATGAGTCTATCCTAAATGGCAAACTCCAAGTTCAGAGAGAGGAGTTGTCTCACAAAACAAGGTGGAGAGTGACAGAGAAAGACATCCCACATCAATTTCTGTCTTCTACATGTGTACCTGTATACACAAATACATGCAGGTGCAGTGCATATCCTCCTTTCCCAAGACAATGTGGAGAACAAGGGACACAGATTCCGCTCCATCGGTATATTTTTTTACTTTTTATTTTTGTTGTTTTGAGATAGGGTCTCCCTGTAGCCCCAGCTGGGCTGGAACTCACTCACTTTGTAGACCAGGGTGGCTTCGAACTCACAGAGATCTGCCCTCCTCTGCCTCCTGAGTGCTGGGATTATAGGAGTGCGCCACCATGCCTGGCCCATCAGTGTATTTTTTTATTCAGTAAGTGTGAAGAACGAGCATCTTCTATTGCATACAGACCGCAAACCCACACCCTTTTTGACTGGCAGTGAAGGAAACAGCCCATGAGATGAGGATTTTCTAAACCTGCATGTTGCCCTCTGGCCCTCAGACATTCCTCTTCCTTACTCATTGGCTCCTATCCAAACTGTTCTCTGAAAGGACTACTTTTCTCTCAAGCAGGCTCTTTCCTTCAAAGACTCCTGTTTAGTGAGATCTGTGGGGCATGCTTAGGCAAGGTCACTGCTGTTGGAAGACAGGCTGGTGACCTGGGCATGTTGTATGAGGTAATAAACTGAGGAGGTCTGCCCAAGCATGTACATGGTATTTTGATCTGGGAAGGGCTACACATTTGTTTTAATGTTTTGTGGGCACTGTTGTGGAGCTCTTAATCTTTTCTAGAACAAGGGCCTCTTTGTGTTTTCAGCTTGCCCAGGGCCCCATGGTTATACCCTTTCCTGCAGGCAGCCTCAAGCTTTTGGAGGACAGGTCAATCTTGTATGTTCTGTGGCTTCTCACAGAGGCGTCTCCTTCCTTTTCCATACACTTAGTTTTAAAGGACACACTCTGTCCCAACTCTACCACACGGGCACAGAGCCTTCTACTTCCTTTATACAGAACAGAACCCCACTCCCTTCATTCCTCAATCTCAGTTCTGTGGTCTTCCCTGTGACTCACTGATTCCTCGGGTAACACACTGAGGGAACAGTCTCCACCCTTAGGGACATGAGAACAAGGTTTCCCAAATATAGTATCTATAGTAGAGTGTGTACCCATCAGGTTAGTGTTCACACATATACACACACAGGAGTTTCATTAACACAAATAAGTGGAGAATTCCTGTGAGATGAAGAGGGAAGTATCTCTATCAGAAATGTATGAAGCTGGAGAAAACTCTCTTTCCAGTTCCTGTTTCTTTCAAGGAGAAAACCAATGAGGAAGCTCAAACTATATTATCTACCTCCTGTGTGATTTTGAGTAAATTACTTAACTTCTTTAACCGTCTTTTTTTCCAATTAAGAAACAAGGTGCTTGGAAGGGCTGAATGAGTTCAGAAATTATTTCTGGGCCTAAAATTCATTTATTCCAAGAGATTCTACCAGATTTTCCCGAACTGACAGTTCCAATATATCACAATAATGAATAATCATATCAGGAAATGACAACTGTGTGGGGAGGGGAATTCATGCCTGAGGTCGATTTTAATTTTTAATGTCTTATTACTCTTCAGTTTTAAATAGAACTAGCCTCTTTAAAGATGGCCATGCTACATCATATTACCTATTACTGTGAAAAATAAGACTCGGCGCCTAAGACTCAAAATTTCTTTGAAAAGAAACCGACACTTGAGCTAGATTCCGCTGATTAGCATTCACTTTGTCCTGCTGTCAGGGAGCCAAAATGGAAGCACATTTTAAGAAAATTAACCAAAGGCAAATGAGGAAGACTGTCATAAAGAACTTCCTTTCCTTCTACTATGATGATCAAATAAGAGGGTGGTGTTGAGAAGATAACACATGTGGAGGGGCAGGAGAACAGGCTTGCAAGGCTGTGTTCAGCATCAAGGCCAGGAGATCTGTGTATGCCGTTGGGAAGTAGATGAAGCAGAAAACGCATCAAGGAAGATACTCATGATTGTCCTATCAATTCGCCAAGGACGCTGGCTCTTTCGTCAGTTAACTGTGAAGGGGGTCAATGTTAGAAATGAAAAGGAAAAAGACTTAGACATTATACAGGATGCTGAGGCTACTACTGTTCTGTGCAGAGCACTGAGCCTATTACATCTTTTCAAATGCTTCTCCATTTCTTCTTCCCATTCAGCTCTTGATATCAGACACACACTGTTTACCAGGCCTTGAATTACTACATGAGCTTGAGTCATCTGCAGGCTCTGTCTGTATTTGTAATTACAAAGCTTACAGTGAATCAGTTAATTCTGTTTCTGTACAGGGGTCTCATTTAGCAGGAAGATGTCTTAGGGAAAGAGATGAACTGAATTCCACCTTGGCCTGGAATTCCCACCACTCTTAACCTCAACATATGCTGCTGTCACCCTTCTCCCGATACTTCACACTTTGAAAAAGTTAAATGGGAGTTTTGCTGGTGAGTGTAAAAGCATTATCTTTCTTTTCCTAGACTTGTGCTAATATAGAAAAGTGTGTGAGGGAGATAACAATTACACAGGTAATTCAGCCAATGAAAGAGATCCAAGGGCTCAATCCAGGGATGCTTATTCCTGTGGTGAAGCCAGTTTTAGAGTCACACATGTCTATGTGATTTACTGCCAGAAAGAAAGCCAACTTTTTGTCTTACTTTCTATCTTACCTGCAAGTTGTTTTGTTTTTAGTGAAGATGAAAGAAATCATGTACACAAAAATGCCTTCCAGCCCTGTAAATCCATGAGAAGTATGGCAGGGTCACCACTGAACTTTCTAGTTCTTCTTATCCTCTACTGTAATGTTTTTCCCTTCTAATGTCTTTAACATTAGCTATACACCTCTTTTGTCATCATGGAACAGGGAGTGTACCCATCCGAAGATGGTTAAATTTTAGCATGTTTGTGGAACTGGAGTTGCATTGCCATCACCACAGTCACTCCTGAAGACTCTGTACTGCTCACAGCGGCCATCCCACCCCTGCCTCCCAGACCCAGGCAACAGTAACCAGCTCTTGGCATCACTGCCCTTCCATTTTCCTTCTGCCAGAAGTTTCCATCTCAGCCTTCTAGTTCTCATCCAACAAACAAAATTTCTCCATTAGAAACTAAATGTAGAGTTAGTCTCCACAGTTCCACCCCCACCCCAAATCAGGACTTTGACTAGTCTTCTCTAATAAACCATCTAATTCCTGGAGGATTTGTTGGCTGTTGAGACTAATAGTGAGTTGAAAATCATGGCTTAAAAGAAGAATGAGATGACTAAACTTTTCTCCTTAGAATATTAGTCTTACCGTGTTTCTTAAGCACAGACTGGATATTAATCAGCAAAGATTTGTTCAGTTAGTAATCAACTCTAAGATGTAAAGCAAAGAGGAGGTTGCAGAGACAGGAGACAAGCTCTTGTTCACTGAGGACTGAACACAAACGAAGCTAGGTTACAACCAAAGGCGGTAAAGACTTACTGAGCAGCACTATCTCTCAGGCAGACTTCGATACTGCAATTCTGTAGAGATGTCTGGGTGTTTTAAAAAGAAAACGAGGGATTTGTAAAGTCAATCAGGCTAGTGTTCCAGCAGTCAAGGAGTAAAAAACTACAAAAAGTGGGAAGGGCGTTGGTCAAAGTGATTTGTCTATCTGGTATTATTGTCACCTTTTTAGAGGCTAAACAAACGTCCCGTGTCTTCAGTACAGAAGACAGTGGAGAACGGTCCTATAGTATTAGGCCTTGCCTTGCCCTCTTACAGGAACTGGAAGGCAATAAAACATGTAAGGAAAGAGGAGAGAGGGGCAGAGAAAGAAAAAGAGAGAGGGAGGGAATGTAGAAGAGAAAGAAAGCGAGAGAAGAAGGGAGGAAACGAGAGAACCTTGCTGGAGGATCCCTCCCTGAGTTTCTGAGAGACTGCTCCAGGGTCTTCAGGAGACACTTCTGAGTGGTAGAAAATGCATGTCTTGAAAGCATATAGATGGAGTCTAGTATTGCAAATTTCCTAAAATAACTGCTCAAAGAGGGGATGAGGCACTTCCTGTCAGTCAGCAATTCCTTTGGCAGCATCTGATATTTCGGGCTGCTTGTTTTGCAATGTTATTTTACTCACAGTGAATTCCTTGTTTATGATTGGTCATTGTGGGATTGCTATTTTAAAAGGAACTGTATAGTTGGTATTCTTTGAATCCAGGGCTCGCTTTAGTTCTTCTAAAACTGATGTGAACTGTCTTCTGTCAGTTGCCTGAGACCATGCCTTCTCATGCTTGAGTTATTTAATTATTTATTTTGATTCTCCATATAGAATGAATTAGAACCTCAGATTCAAGCCAGAGTTAATTTGTGGGACCTGGTCCTAAGAGAATTTTGTCCACTTTGCTAAATTTTTTTTCTTTCAAAACATTAAGATTTATTTATAATTCCTTTTTATACTGGCAGTGTAACTATATTATACATAGTATGCTATCTATATAACTGGTTTTATGAATGCCACCTCCTAGGTTTCTGCATTGACCAGGCCTGATACTTTATCTGATAGCCTGAGCCATCCACACAGCTAGATGGAAGCCAGGAACCCTAGAGATTTTTGTAGAAACTCACAGAGCAAAACCCGTTTTGGAATTTGTTTACAAATCAGGTCTCCTAATTTGATTTCATTTTGTGGCTTTCTTGATTACCCTTATTTTCATGCAGCTTCATGCATATAGTTATGGATTTGTAGATACAGATTTTAATTAATTCACCAATTGCCAGAAATGAATTCCTTTTCCCATAAACTCATATAAACTTCTTGCCTCCATTCTCCATTAATTAACCACCAGATGGGGTCAAAGATTGTTCTTTCATGGATAATTAAAGAAACTTTGTGCCTTTGTTTTGTTTGTTCTTTTTATTATATTTATTTATTTGTGTATGTATGTGGGCACTGTGGAGATCAGAGAACATCTCTACAGGGGTTGGTTCTCTCCATCCACAGTATGGGTCCCAGGGGATTGCGCTCAGGTGGTCAGACTTGGTGGCAAGTGCCTTTGCTCTCTGAGCCATCCTTTTGTTCCAATTTACACAGTGGTGGCTGCTTTTTTTAACTTATGAGGAAAAATCAAATGGTTTCCATTTGAAGCTTCCTCTGACATGCTGATGAAGGGCTCCACAGGCAGTGCAGAACTCTATGTAGCCACTGCTGCCTTTGGTGTTACTCTTGTCAACATGGCACATTACAAGGCAAAAGGATTTTGAAGATTGCAGTCGAGGTTATTGATCAGTTCACCTTAAGACAGTGAGATCATCCAGGTGGGCTGTAATCAGAGGAGCCCTTGAACAGCAGAGTGTTTTCTCTAGTTGATAGCAGACACAGTTAAATTCCAAGAAAGATATAAGTAGACATATTGCTGCTAGTCTAAAGATGCAAGGATTAGAGACACAGCTTCAAGGACCTGAGAGTGACCCATGGCCAGCAGTCAGCAAGAGAACCAAGATCTCATTCTTTAGCCACTAGAAACTGATTTGTTTACCATGAGAAGATCTTAGAAGCAGATTCTGCCCTAATGTCTTGGGTTGTAGGGCCCAGTTCACCTGACAGCCTGACTTGAGCCTTGGGAGGCCTTCAGCACAGCATCCAGCTGAGCCTATGGGACTTCCACTCACAGAACCAGGAGCTGCAGGCTGAAGGTTACTTAAACTGTTATGTATGTGGTCATTTGTTACGTAGCAACAGAAAATGAATGCAAGCATATTTGTCCATCACCTTAAGCTTTAAAGGGGAAACAAAAGTATAGTGATTTTTTTTCCCCTGAAGCTTTTTCCAAAGAATACTAAGTGCTAAAAGGCAAAAGCTCGCCTTCAAGAGACACATTGTACCCACAACAGTACCAGGTCTTATGCTTAAACTTTGAACAGAGAAGACAATGCAATTGAGCGTGCTATTGGCAAGCAAAGGTCAATTCACAGAAATGTCAAATACCTTTCAGTGAACAGGCAGATCATTGTCTCTGACCCCAAGCCGGCTCTCTGAGTTATAATCTGAAAGCCACTGTCTTCATTGTTCCTTTCAGCAACTGACCCGCCTCGTCTTTTTTTAAGCTGAAGTCATATTTCCCAGTGCTCACCTGTGGGCTCTGAAAGGGCTTCTCTGCACCATGATGCTTTGGCTCTGCACCAAAGTGGGAGACTCTGGGCACACAGCTAGCTGCTGACATCTCTGCACCTTTAATTTCTCCTTGATTGCCTTTCCAGATTCATTTTTGTTTTCATTTTCATGGCCTTCAACTTTATTTTTGAGACAGGGTCTTCAGGGGTCCAAGCTGACATCAAACTCATTATGTAACTGAGATAACCTTGTACTCCTGATCCTCCCGGCTCTACCTCCTGAGTGCTGGAATTTCAGTCATGGGCTACCATACTCAGTTTTATGTGACACTGGGGATAGAAGCCAGGGCTTCATGCTTGTGATTCAAGCACTTTCTTGACTGAGCTACATTCCCAGCCCAATTTTTAACACTCTTCATATTCTCTAAGATCAAGTAAAATAATATAACATTGAATACAGTCGATATAGATATTGTAAAAAGAGTTGTCACAACTTTACTACAAATAATGGATTCCATGTTTATGGAATTTCTAGGACCTAATGTGGCCCAGATCCACCAAGATAAGAGAGATAATTAGATGATATAAGAGGACAATCCTAGTTTCGCTTTAACTATGTAAGTCAGCATATAACTCCTTGTTTTATCCTATTAGACTGTGGAGATGCAGTGTCTCTCCCAGGGTTTTCTAATTTCTGTCAATGTCCATCGTCCATCTCCAACCACTTCAGACTTAGGTGCTTTCAAAATGATGATCTCTGAATTGTGCCCATTTCCCCATACTCTGATAAATATATCTAAATGAAAACCTCATTCAGATGAATAAAACTTGGGTTATATGAAACACTCACTACCTGGAACCGAACAATATTTCTCTATAGCTTAGAGCTATGTTGTCAATATAGCTGTTACTAGTCAGTAGTCTTTAGCACACTTTGAGATGTGCTTAAAGTGTTAAATATACTCTGAACTTCACAGTCAAGACAGAAAACAAAAGAATATAAAATATAAAATATATTGATAGTATGTTGAGATGGAACTTTGTTATACTGGGTAAAGGAGATGTAGCAATAAGATTGATTTCACCTTTTTTTTTCCTCCCACCTATTAGGGCTTCTAAAAAAATTACATGTGCAATTCGCACTATGCGTGTTGGGTTATGCTGCCTGGAGCATGGAGTCAAGCCCTGGAATTTGGCCTCCTGAGCTATATCTTGCTTTGATCTAATTCACTACCCTTGATCTCATGTCCCTCAACATGAAGTGTCCACTATGGCCAGTGATTTTTCAGAAACCTAGTGTGGTTTTCGCCTCATCCTCTGCCCTTTGTAGTGTTTACATGACTTGCTCTCCTCTCCATTTGTTTATCAGTATCTTCCCCATTCTTCTAGGACCACATTAGCATTACCTATTAACTAGAGGAAACTTGCTGGGCATGGTAGTGCATACCTTTAATTCCAGCACCTAGGAGGCAGAGGCAGGCGGATCTCTGTGAGTTCAAGGCCATCCTGATCTACATAGTGAGTTCCAGAACAACTAGGGCTATAGGGAGACCCTATCTCAAAAAGACCAAAAACAAAAAACAAACTACAGGAAACTTGATCCCATACATGAAAAGGATTTCTCTCTTCAGAAGGAAGAAGTTTGATATGCACTTGTTTGTGACTGTGTTTTGTCTCTTTTAATACATTTTTAGTGCTTAGTGGATAGGGATATTCACTGTATCCATCTCTATGTGCCTTTACAAACAGTAAAGTGGTTTGTTTCAGTGACTCTCAAAAATGTGCAATGCAGGGGCTGGAGAGGTGACCCAGTGGTTAAGAGGACTGATTGCTCTTGGAGAGGACCCAGGTTTGATTCCTAGCACCCACATGGTGGTTAACAACCATTCATAGCTCTAGTTCTGGGGGAATCCAATGCCTTCTTCTTAGTTCCGCGGGTGTTGCATGACATGGGTGCACTTAAGCACATGCAGGCAATACACGCATACACATAAAAGTAATAAATAAAATTTTTAAAGAATGTGCAACGCAATTGGATAAGGAGGGCTTCTGGCCTTCAGACTTTCCCTAAACATTCTTACTGGATTACCTTGACTATGAACATCTTTCTTCTTTTTAAAAACCAGTGAAAAGCTGGCAAGATGGCTCAGTGGATGAGCCTGATAACCTGATTCAATCCCTGGGACCCATGTGATAGATGGAGAGAACCAACTCCAGGAGTGGATCTCTTTGACCTCCACATGTGTGTCATGGTACATAAATGTGTGCACACACTAAATAAGTAAAAAATGTAGACATAAAAAATTTAAAGACTTGATGAAAAATATGCAATGCATATATTTAATGATGGAATTATATGTGGGAAATAAATATGCATATATAGACATTTTTAAGTATATATATATTCATAGACTGACATGAATATTACTAATTTAATAAAGCGGAAAACATACAGCAAGATTCCGAGTCTTTGGAGAAGGATGAAAAAGGAAAATTCACAAAGAGTACAAAGACTCAGAACATCAGAGCTAGATGAGAATATATAGCCCAGCATGCTTCTGTCTTCATACCACAGGATGGAAAATCTGCCCACCCAGCAATGTCCACCTGATTGAGAGCTGCAGTACTCTATCTCCTGTGCTGAATGAATGGAAGAGTGAAAGAGTGAACAATGCAAAGTAATCATATTTAGTGAACTTGAACTGGACTGCACTTTTCCTGATTCATCAGGTAGAGACATTTTCATTCTAGCACACAGAGAGCGAAGGGAAGTTGGGAAACGCTCTGCAGTAATATTTAAAACAACACTTCAGTCAACTACCAAAGTGGTCATCTAGCAGAATATTTTTAGCATTGGTATCCCAGGCCTACGTAGATTTTCAGGAGTGGCACCTCTCCTTCCTGCACATTTGCCTCTCTGAGCTGGTTATGCTTATCTTACTGTCTTTATCCACACAGAACAAAGCATGTGTGTACTTTCAGTAATTTTCCTAATAGCAGTGATGGATTTTTATTGACTTCACCTTTCTTTCATGTCCTGACCCCTTTTATACATTAATTCATTGCTCCGTGTTTTACAGAGCACTCCCCACTCACACATATGTCATCAAATTCTCAAAGCAAACTTACTTAGTTTTAACTAGTATCCTCACTTGGAAGTAGAAATTCAAAGATGCTAACATGGACCAATCTAACATCATAAAATGCTGAGAAGTGTCAAGTGTCTTCTATATTATTTCTAAGAACCGTGATTACTTGCTGCATTAGACCCCCATTTTATTGGTGATGAGAGTACACATTCATTATAGCCGAAGCAATGAGAATAACATCTGGCCACTGCACAAAGGGACGTCATTGGTTAATGACATGAACTTAGTCACTGACTAATTCCTATTCTTCTGGATATTCTCTCCAAATGCAACTTTGGGCGTTTAGAGTAAGTGGAAAAAAATAACATTTATTAATTTTATTTGCTATAACAGTAACCAGAATAACTGCTAAATTGGTTCCTGAAAGCCTTGATGCATTTATGAAATTCTAGCTCTCTCTCTCTCTCTCTCTCTCTCTCTCTCTCTCTCTCACACACACACACACACACACACACACACACACACACACTACTGAGGCATTTAAAAATGTCTCTCTTGACACCCATAGTTAATTCTATTTCTCTGGTTATATTGTTTCTACTATCTTTTCTTTAATAACTTTCAACTTTCCTTTATAAAAAGAAATGAAAAGAAGAAATCCCAATGATGATCAGGTGGACATTTTCATTTCTTTGGAAGCCTTGTGCATGTAGAATTCCTTCTCTGCCAAAGATTACATGGAGATGGTAATTTTGAAACGTGACTTACTTAGACTTTTTATTTTTTAAATGAAAGGTGAAAAGGATAAAGTCTGTGATTTTAAACAGAATAAATAAGTAGGGCAAAATTAATCAATAGTTTGAGTGGAGGTTGCCTACACAGCTGATGTGTACATGTTGCACATTTTCCATATGGGTGAGGCAATTTGCTTGTTTTTATTTAGTTGTGATTGACATAATTTGACAATCTAGTTTATCAGTGTACTTTGTAACTAATCATATGTAAAGTGGCAACAATATTTTCCCAGCTGTAACAGCAAGAGGACTTACTACAAAGTCAGCAACCAATTTTACAAAGATTTCCTCCCCCTCCCTCCCTCCCTCCATTCCCTTTCTTCCTTTTTCTTATCTTCTTCCACTTACCTTTAATTTGTTAATGTAAACAAAGTTTAGAACATCAAACATTGTGAAAAAAAAATCTATCAATCATGCACATTAATTGTGGGAATACGAAGTTCTACCTTTCAGTTTCAGCAAACTTTAGTAAAAGTTTCTTATCCCCTGTGGTGTAGTCATGCTCCTCCCTTCTCCTACTTCTTTCAGTTTGTGATGGGTGGATCGAAAATAAGTGGAAATGAAATAAAGAAGAAACGAAGAAATTCTAACATAATTGGACACTGAACAGAAAATCCTTGTTAAAGAGCATGTTTTCAAAAAGATTCATTGAATAACAGGTAAATAATAATGTAGTCACCTTGCTAATTAACCTGGACCCCAACTAGCATCACTGCAGCCCAAACTCAGCAATAAAATTGCCTTCTTAGCAGAGTTCTGGTGACACACGACCTCTGAGTTCTCTGGTATCCACATGAATAACTATTTCAAGAATGTTTGCACCAAAATTTTATTACATATGTTAATAACTAGTTATTTTGGGGAAATAAACAGGTGAATACTTGCCATGAAGGCAAAGAATAATGCTTTCAATTCAGGGGGCCTAATTAGAACACCACTTTCTGTTTTAGTCTCTATTTTCCAATTCTTCAGGGACTGGGTAGTATTTAACAATGAAACAAGCAGGGTTCCCATGTCTAATTAAGATTTTCTTGTAGGATTAATAAGCCATGTCTCATTAGCCCCACTGAGCTAGAGGTGTTAATCTTTACCTTGGCATGCTAACCTTGAAATGAGATTGTGGACCAAGTCTTGAAGGATTTTAAACAGTTTGATTCAAGCCACTGAGCTCTTGGGTGCCAGGCTCATATTATTGATTCAAATGCAGCTACCTTGGCATGCTAACCTTGAAATGAGATTGTGGACCAAGTCTTGAAGGATGTTAAACAGTTTGATTCAAGCCACTGAGCTCTCGGGTGCCAGGCTCATATTATTGATTCAAATGCAGCGCTCCCCACAAATGCTTATGTGTATCCTTTCAGATGTGCTAAGTGTTGGTCTGGAATGGCCACTGGAGAAAGCCACCATCTTGGCCTTTCCATCAAAGAAAACAATGCATCTTTGCATTCTTCCTCCATGACTTGTGTTTCTCCCTGTGATGAATTTTTCTGTTTTCTCTCACACCAGAGACACAGAAAGTGGGTATTCAGAAGTCTTGTTGGTTTGCTGATCAAGACTAGCAGGAAGCCATGGTATTCATATTTGCTGGCAACATTCTCTGAGAGGAGTGGGCTTGATTTCAGTGACACGGCGGAAGGTCAAAAACCAATTCATTTCAAAGGATTATTCAGCTGAAAACATCCTAGATTTCTTTCTTTTATTTTTTGAAATGACATTGATTCAATAGGGCCAAAAATTGGTCAGTGAAGAGGAATGCAAAAGCCAGTGTTATCTCTTTGATCTTCAAACATTTCTTTGCAAAATTAAAGAGATGGGCAAGGTCTCTTAAGGTCCTTCCCTTTTCAGAAAGCACGGTGCTCTTACTTTAGTGAAGTAATTTGTGTCTGGCTCAGGAAGCCAAGCTTCTATTGTTTGTTGTACATCCCCAGTGCATTGCATATGGTGGGTGCTTTAATACATACTTGTTGAATAAATGAAAGGAGCAATAGATGCTCTGTAATTGCCAGTGCCAGCTGAGTCTTTATGATGAGCTGAACCTAGGAAATCTCTCCTCAGGGAATTCATATCATCATTGGGGACATTAAAACAAAGAACCAGACACATAGCATGCTTGCACATTCTGAGACAAGTGTGTGAAACATGAGGCAAATTTGGGGGAATCTCAAGAGGTCACAGGAAGCCATGCACACCTCACAGAAGACTGAAGTACAGGAATGTGACAGTTAACCTGGATGGTCGATTTGGTGGGATTTAGCATCATCAAGGAAACAGATCCCTGGGTATGTCTGTGAAAGATCATCAAATTAGGTCAACTGAAATTGGAAGACCTACCCTACATGTGGGTTGGTACCAGTCCCTGAGTTGGGGTTCCAGACTGAATAGGAAGGGAGAAGTGAGCTGACGACAAGCACTCTCCTCTCTGCTTCCTGGCTATGGATTCAATGTCACCAGCTGTCTCAAGCTCCTGCTATTTTGACTTCCCTGCCAAGAAGAACTGTACTGTGGAACTGTGAACCCAAACAAACCCTTCTTTCTTTCAGTTGTTTTTGTAAAGCATTTGATCACAGCAAGTGTGTGATGTAACTAAGACAAGGTAGAATTTGGTAGCCCTCTTGGTTTTGACAGTTGCAAAAATAAAATCAAATAAATTGATAAAAATCAACACATATATAGTTGCCAGCTGTCTCACATTTTATATCTCTATATACGTAATCAAATTTTATTTTTTATGACCTCTTGATGTTGATGTGACTACTTACATTTGATAGATGTAAGGCTTGGGGATGGTTACCAGTGAGTCTAAGGTCACGCATTAAACACTTAGTGGAAAAGAATTTGAACTTTCATCTGATTGGTGCCAAATGCTGTGATCCTCCACATGTACTGTGCCACCTACCAAGAAACCTGCTGCATGCCTGGAGAACCTGGGTCTCCGGCAGGATGCTGCTTCTCTTACTAATGTGTGCTTTGTGTGAACACATCTGCCTACCCACCTGGCTTATTCCAGCAGAGCCCAAGAACACCATCATGTGTAGCACTGGGTCTCTTTGCCCTCCAAGATTTTTTGCTCACGGATGCTGTGTGTCACTTCTTTTATTTTGATGCATCTACATTTGTCTGAGGTAACCTCCCTGGCAGTGTTTGATCCCAGCTTCCAGAATCTGTTAACATCATTGCTCATTTTTGCCCAACTTCTACTGAACTTCTGGCTCTACCTCAATTGCTGCTTTAAAAAATATCTATTTATTATTTTTATTTTATGTGTATGAGTGTATTGCCTGCATGTATGTGAGTGCACCCGTGTCATGCAATGCCATCGAGGTCAGACGAGGGCTTCGGATTCCCTTGGAACTGGAGTTAAGGACTCTGCAAGAGCAGTTGGTGCTCTTAACTGCTGAGCCATCTGTCTAGCCCCTCAACTGCTGGTTTTTCAGTACAGCTACAGATCACCCTTTCTATTGTGTGCCTCTAATTCTCTTCACTCTTGGCCCAGCCGCTTCATTCTTCAATATCCATCCATGGAAAAAGGGCATAGGTGATCTAGGTTGGGGGTGCTAACTGAGCCAAGATAAGAAAATGGAAACCGCTTGCCTGCATAAGACCCAAAAGTTGATTATATGGAAGAGGAAGAGATGGTTTGGTTTGTAGTAAGGATTGAAAATAAGTGGCTCAGTGCACAAAGTCCTTGCTATGCAAGCATGAGAACTGAGCTTGGGTCTCCAGCACCCAAGTAAAAGCTGGGTGTGGCAGCTCACATCTGTAACTCCAGTGTGGGAGGAAGTGAGAAGGAGACGGGCAGATTCTGGGGGCTTACTGACCATTCAGTCGCATAGAGAAAATAGCAGCTTCAATTTCAGTGAGATTCTGTCTCAAAAATAAGGTGCAGGGCAACTGAGGAAGATACCCAGTGTCAACGTCTGACCTCTACACATGCATGCAGGGGCAAGTGCACCACCCTCTTCACATGCACACACCACATACAAGCATAAACCACATGAAGTGATATACCATACACATGCACAGACATAGATACAAACATAGACACACATGGGAAGAAGAAGCTGGAAGTGATGGCTTATGCCTGTAATCCCAGCATTCTGGAGGCTTAGGTAGAAGGATCACCACTGAGATCAAGGCCATCCTGGGATGCACAGTGAGCCACAGATCAACCTGGCGTACAGAGTGAGAGCCCCACTTCAAAAGAAAACAAACAAAAGGAGAAGTCAGATCGAAAAAGTAAGCACATTAGAGAGCAGATTTGCTCAAAAGGCAGACATGGGTGTGTGGTTAATAGTGTAGGTGATGGAGATCAAGCACAATGGAAAAAGAAGCTTGTTAAAAGACATTTACAGTGGAGGAATTATCAGTCCTAAGCAGCACTGACAGAGATGGAAGGAAAGATTAGTCTAAAGATACCAGGTAGGAAACTGGTGCGGATTTATACAGATGTGACACAGTAACGTTTTGCTGGGGAACAGAGATAGGAGGGGTGTTGTGCAATTGGAAAAAAAGGGTGAATAGGAGATATTTGAAAGAAAAAGTCATTAGGACTCATAGGACTTGTAAAAAGGCAATACAATGCGAGCCATTTTAGAATTGCCTTTAATTTTGAAAACATCTTTGTTTCTTTAGGGGAGTACAAGAATGGGTGCACAGGGCAAGAGTTCAGTCAGTTTCAATATTTCACTCAATATACCTAGCGAGTCAAATCTCACTCACTGGCTAGGAAAGTGACCAGCTGCAATACAGCAGTAGTGTAGGGCATTTAGGATGAACTCTTCTTGGATCTTCTTTTACAGTTTCAAAACCATGAGCTGAGATTTCTCAGAGGCTTATAAAATGCTCAAGAAAAATCTTCTATTGAGAATGTACAATGAATGGAGGTTGACTATAAATAATGGAGTTATTTCTTTTCTCTGCCCTGAATGGTGGATATTTTTAGGATACACATTCCTAATAATTTAAACTTGTACAGTCACAGTCCAAACTACTGTACATTGGAATTTCCTTGAGTTGGAGGGCTCTTTTCTCAGAAATGCTGCATTCTGAAAATGTGATGAAAAGATCTGTGGCTAGTCAGATGGCTCTCATGGCCTCCAACGCCCCATGTTCACATTTTTGAATAAGCCCCTCCCCTTAAGTATGGGCAAGACCTATGACTGTGACTGGCCAATAGGATGTAGTAAGGGTGATGGGGTATCACTTGTCATATTATGACATTATATGCAACTGTTTTTCTTATAGGCCTGCTCTGATCTTTTCCCTGTTTTTGGCCTTGTAGAAGAGAGATAAAACACTCTGCTCCTGGAGTCCGAGAGCTGTCAACAACCACATGAGCAAGGAAATGCATCTTTTTTTCTCATAGTTCAGCTTTCAGTTGAGAACTGGGCCCTGGTTGACACCTGGATCGCAGTCTTGTGAGACCCTGAGGCAGAGAACCCGCTAGGCCATGCCCAGGCTGGCTTCAAACTCAAGATCTTCCCTTCTCTGCCTCTCAAATGCTGGCATAAGCATGTGTGACCACACTCAGCTATGCATGTCATTTTAGCTGCTACACGTGTGGAGATTTCTTATGCAGCAAAGAAAACCAGTTCAGCTTCCTTTCGGTCATCTTTCCTTATTGGCTCTACAAGCAGTGTTGAGAGTGTGAATCATCCCAGTTGTCATGCTGAGTTCTGTATGTCATTCTGGGATTCTCTTTGTCTCTTAGAAAGAGCAGACAGCATGAAAAAGATCTGCATGCTCCCAGACCCTGCCTCTTACTCAGCTCTCCTTTTCTGTGCTCCATATCCTCACAAAAAGAGAAATGCAGACCTCACTGCCCATGCCTGTCTTTAGGACTGAAAGCTCTGGAAAGGCTCACAAGAGCCCACTCAGGGATTGAGAGGAAAGCAGCAGTTTTGCCAAGGACAGGGCACAAATAACCAAAGAACTGAGGGTAGATGGGTGCCGAGCTGAGGCCAGGCCATGCCAGAGCCTGGCTTAGCTTCCGGTTAATTCCATTGTTGCTCAATCAGTGGTTCAGATATGACCCCACTTACCTTCAGAGGCTCTTTCTCTGCCAGTGCCCATCAGTTCCTGCCGGAACTAAATGTTCACTAAGGCTTGAATTTTATTTCCTTTCAAATTTATTCTCTATCCATGTCCCAGACTGATTTCCTAAAATACAAATCTGAGTGATCTACAGTATTTTCTAGTGGCATTCAAGATAAATTAATCTCCTTACTTCCAATATAGCAGCTAAAGCTTTCCAGAGTCTGGCTGACCCTTGTTACACTTCTGGATAGATCTCCTAGCTTAGGTACCCACCACTCATTCTGTGACTCAACAAGGCCAAGACTTGTAGTCTCTAGTGCAAATTCATGCTGTTTCCATCTTTATAGTCTTACCAAAGTTGCTCTCCCCATGAGGAATGTCTGTTTTCATCATTTTTAGCTTTACTTTATCTCACTCTTTAAGATTCAATGGGCAGGGGCTGAAGATGGCTCAGCAGTTAAGAGCACTGGCTGCCCTTCCAGAGGACCTAAGTTCAGCTCCCAGCACCCATATCTGGTAGCTCACAAAACCTGTAAGTCCAGCTCCAGGAGATCTGACGCCCTCCTCTGGCTTCCATAAGTACCCATACATACAGACACATACACATAAATATAAATTAAATGAAATCCTATTACAAGATCTAGTGGGCATACAGCAAACCCCAAGCCTTCACTCACCTCTCAAAGAGGATCCTAAGAGGCCAGGGCAGGACTTTGTGGGGATCCAGTTGGGAAAACACTGAGACTACTGAACATAACACATTTTCCCCGCAGGGGACAGCTTTCAATCTTGTCATCAAATCATGATGATAGGTAACAGCAATGCGAACAAACTCCAAACGTGTCACATGGATACCTCAGAGATAACACTGTATATGCATCATTTTGTAAATCTTTCATTTTTAGGTGACCGTATAGTTTCCCATGGAAATTTATCTTTAAATAGCAAATCTCTAAATGGCTTCAGAAATGACTGGGAACATCCCAAGTTGAGAAAGAATAAGAGGATTTGATTAATTAAGCATTTGAAAAACTGGAGATATTATGATTACATTCTTAATGCCACAAACTTAGCAGTATATGAGAGACATAAAGGATGCCAACCTGGATTGTGTAGCTAGGGAAAAAAAGTCTCTAGAATGCATTTAGACGCCAGAACAGGTCTAAATAATTACTAAGGGAAATAATCCACTTCTTTAGTTTGGAAATTTACTAGGAATGTATGTGCCACTAGGGGGCTCCCAAATATCCCACAATTGTTGGAAGGCCTGACTAACCCAGCAGGGGTAGCAGAACAATGCATAAAAATGCTCTGTAATTTAAAGTATATTCCTTATTCACATTAACATTTGCATGTTTGCATAAAGCCTGGAAATGGAACTTCATTATTTTAAGGTTTGCTAGAGCTAAAAATGTATTTATGGTAAATAATTTAGCAATGCAAATGTAAATATGCACCTGACAGAGAAAGGCACAACGTGCTTCATTGCACTCAATTTCTTTGGTGCAATAAAAGGGGGAAAAAAGATCTTCATTTAGCTTCATGATTACTTTTCTTCTTGAGCAGTACAAAGTAAAAGAGATTAAAACTTTCCCCACTAGGAAAATTCTACCACATCAAGGAATTATTATTTGGATCAGTATTTACTTGTATGAAACCAATATCTCTCTCTCTCTCTCTCTCTCTCTCTCTCTCTCTCATCTCTTTCCATCCATATATATTTATATGCAATTGGAGAGTAGGCTTCCTAACAAACACATAGAATAAAAATTTAAATTGAGAATAGGAATGCAGTGCTAGTTAAAGAAGAGGAAGGAACACTTGGCCCCGTGTAGATGTACGTGGGAAAGGAAACACGACATTACGGTATTTTTCATTTAATGTTCTAAAGAATGTGAAATGAAAAATATTTGAGAAACCCTTTTGCCTTATAACATTTAATCATACTTATGGCAAAGGCATTATTACCAACAAATGAAATATCGGTTATTCTTCCTCTGTACAGAATATTATGATTTATGTTTGTTTCCACAGATGTTCACATATGTTCACATTATAAGAATATTTCACTGTCTGTTTCTTATTTGTTTCTCTTCTTTTTAGATGTTGTGGCACAAATATTTAAAAATGCCACATAGACCTATATTTGGAGTGTATTCTGTGCTCTGAAAACAGGAGCCGTTGTAACTAAAGCGGTGAAGATGCTTTGAGGAGAGGAGGTGCAGGAGACAAAGAGGGAAGGCCGCTTTGCTGGGCTGCTTTCTTCTTTCCGCTTCTCCTTTGTCATAGTTTTCTGATTCTTTCATTTCTGAATTTATTAATTTCTAACTAAAAACTTAAATATGTTTTTAAACTCTATTCACAATACAGAAAAAGTACTGGCAAAAATTGTAGTCTGATAAATAGTTTTGCTTTTGCATGTGTATGTGTGTGGTATGCAGAGGTGTATGAGTGTTTGCCTGTGTGTGTGGGGATGCACATGTGTGGGGGTGAGTGTGTATATATACATACATGTGGAGACCAGAGGTTGGTGTTGGGCATCTTTCTCGATCACTCTCCTTTTTTTTTTTTTTTTAAACAGAGGTAGGGTGTCTTGCTGAACTCAGAGCTCGCAGATTTGGTTAGTCTGGCTAGCCGGCTTGCCCTGGGGATCCCCTGTCTCTTGAGTGCTGGGATTACAGGCTGTCCGCCATGCATACCCAGCAATTATATGGATGCTAGGAGTCTGAACTCTGGTTATTTTTCAGTTTACGTAAGTGAATATTTTTCTTACTTTATTTTTATAAGCAAAAGACAAATGCATGACTTGGGTACAGGTATTTACTTGTCTGCCCCCTTCTCTAGCACTTTAAAAGGGAATTGGGCCCCTAGAAAGAAATGCTGGGAGTTAAATAGCAGCAGATGCTTTCTAACACAGACATTCTACTGAGTAAGCAAAGGACAGAATGAAAGAGTGAAGGTGGTTAGTGTGGTAAAGATATAATCTTTTGCTTAAACTGGAAGTTTTGTTTCATAACAGTTTTCTTGCTAAAATCTTTAGGTATTTTTATTGTGAACAGACAAACTCCCTAGTCAAACTGAAAATTTTAACTTGGAAGCATAAATAAAAATCAAAAGATCAGTTAGTGAAATGGATACCTTTTGAAAACACTAGGTGGCCACTAAGTCTGGAGGCAGAGGCAAATGTACAACCAATGATTTAGTGATACTATATCAAATATATATTATATGTTTTCAGACTTCATGCATATTGTCAAATTATTTTCTCTCATTGTCTCAAAGACATCTCTCTCTATATATATATATAGTTGTGAAATGATATTTGTATTCTGAGCATAAGAGAAAGGTGACTAAGAATTATTTGAAGAATGAGAATATTAAACAGCTATGCAAATCATAACAAGAAATGAAAAATAATTTTATTATGAATGGTATTTTCTGAATTACTTTGAATCTGTCTAGGATGAATAACTGTGATGCCACTGGTGTATATTTTGGTCACTACAAAATTTGATGACACAGGAAGGTTAGTTTATCTTGCATTAATGTGTATATACATACATACATACATACATACATACATAAGCACTTCCATACATAGGTACCTATACATATGGCTGTATATATAAGTACCCATTTTTCTTCTAACAGTTATGAAGCTATGTACTTCCGAGAACATAATGAATTGTAATCCACAGTCTCTATCTTAATGGAGCTAGCCTTGCTGGGAAGTACAAACATGAGATGACATTCCAAGGAATGACAGGAGGCAGAGACATCAAGAGCTGAGCCAGAACTCATCACAGGCAAAGGTCCCTGGCCCTGTTCTGGTTCCCCTTGCTGCAGGAATGATTGCTCTTTCCAGCTCTGGAGAAACCTCTGAAAATGAACCATAAACCTTGGAGTGCTAGTCAGGCTTCAGAGCCAGCAGGCTCTACCTCTTAAGAGCTATAGGTTAATTGTAAGTATTTTAAAACAGTGGCCATAATTGAAAAGTGTCATCTACTTAGATCATTTGCCACCTCATTTGTCTTCCCAGCTTGTAGAAATGAATCATCTTTTGAAAGTTTCTGCTGCATACTCAGGACATTTAGCATAGGATCATCTCATCCTAGCAATTCTTACTCCCTTAAGTTCTAGTTCAGATCTCCACTTTGCCTTTAAACCCAATAACAAAGTTTACAGGTCATAAAGCTAGATTATCAGCAATGTAGTCGAATTAGCAAGAACAACAACAACAAAAAATACTCAGTTTGCAAAATGAAGTTTTTATGGTATCTGTGCCTAAGGTCAACAAATCAAATGGATTTGCAGGTTACCAAGCTACCGTTGAAGGGCACAATTGGCTCATTTATCAGTTTATTAGGGTTTTCTCTAATCCCAGCGGTTATTCCAAATAATCCACATATATTGGCAGGTGATGACCTCTTTCTCTTCCACACTAATTTTCCATTCTAATTGCCTAATATTGGAGTTCATGTCCCACTCAGTTGAGTTATGGAGTGCAGGCTTGCCTACACAGTTGGAATCCCCACAGATTTGTCCCAAAGCTGCACAGTTATTACAACTCTTGGCCTTTTCTTATATTAGTAGTGAATATTTACACGTGTCATAGTCTATGCATAAGGCACAGTTTAGAAAAGTACTCCAAAGAAATGAGAAAATGTGACTAGTCTTTCTATAGGCTAAAGGAGACAAAAGACTGCTTTGTGGTTCCTAGTTCACTTTTCATCCTTTATTGTGGTCATCTGTGGACAGCAGCCCTAAAATAAGTTTATTATTCTGTGAAGATTTATTTTGGAATACATGAGATGAGAATTCCTCTATTAAGTTGAGCATGTATCATGAGCTGTGTAAAGCAGGCCTCTCTTACATACACTTCTCTCACAAACACAAACTTCACATTCTCTCTTGTTTTACTCTCTAACAGAGGGACTCTGGGTCATTTTCTTCAAGCAGAGACTGAAGACGGTGGGCTAGCATTCTACCATACCTCCATCAAGGAGACCATTTTTGATATCTGGACATGTGTAGTCTTGTGGAAAGGAACCTATTTCACTCATAGACAAGAGCAGCAGTATGGCTAGCAGTATTTCCCCAGAGATGGTCTGATTTTTTAAAAAAAATCGATATCAGCTCTTGACACATTTTCATTTACATCAGCACATGGCTTTCTGTCTGGGCACAAATCAATAGGCAGCTTTTAACACTGCCCAACTCTTTTTTTCCTATCAGGCTGCAGGCAGGCCATTTGGTTAACGTACCATGTTTCTTAGGGAGGAAGTTTAACAGTTTTTTTGTTTGTTTGTTTGTTTTTGGTTCTGTGACTATTCACAACAGCTTAAATGGAAGCATTGATCATATGACAATTTCCTCATCACCACTTACAGCCAACTGACCTTTTTTTCTTAGCGAAGGCATTTGCAGAAGATGATAGTTATTCTGAGGGTGTCAAGAGTCAATAGGGAAAAGAAATACTTAGTTCCAAAACTTATATAGTCCATGGCTTCTGAGGTTGACATAGGCCAGACAGTCATTACAAACCTTATACTTTGCAGGAATCATCCTACAGACAAGGTGGAAAATAACACTTGTTTAAAAGGAAAGAATAGTTGAGGGTCCCAAAATTTGGACTGAATACAATTGACTTGTGCCTCTCTTTAAGCTACAAGTCCCATGAAAGATCACTAGTGACTGGCAATGTGTTTTCTCTGACTTTCGCAAGTGAATTTCTTTTTCTTTCTTCTCACTCTTTTTTTTTGGCCTTTTTGAGACAGGCTCTCCCAGTAGCCCCAGCTGTCCTGGAACTCACAATGTAGACCAGGCTGCCCTTGAACTCACAGAGATCCGCCTGCCTCTGCCTCCCAGGTGCTGGGATTAAAGGCGTGCACCACCACACCCGGCTCTTCTCATTCTTAATAGCATGAAACTTCATTTGGGTCTGATGGCATTTGAGCCTGGCAAGCTCTGTTGTATTGACAGTCTTGATTAAGCATAATATCTAGTTCATTACTGTAGTAACTCCGATTTCTAAATAATGAATCAAATTCTCACATTATTCAGAAGTTACACAGGGTTATTAAGCTGAATAAGCAGAGACTTGCAGAGGTTCACAGCATATTTATCTAGGGCAGTTCCAAAGCAACAAAGTAACATGCTTAAAAATATATGTAAAAGCAACCTCTCAGATTACATTGCATTCTATTTATAATATCCCCAAATCTCAATGCTATCTTTTTGGAGCACCGCTCGGTGGGATGCCAGTCTCTTCAGATGCTCTCCCAAAACATCATGCTGAACGCTGGGTATGGACTGCTCCTCTTGGTGATTTACAGGCCTCTAAGTATGTCAAAGGTGCAAAAACATCTTCAGTAGGAAACCTGTGGATGCTTCCTCTATTGCCTCCACATTCTGGTATGTTATAAACTCCTGAGCTTGGGAATAATCTTGCATAGCCCATTCTAGCTCTGCTTTCAGACATTCCCAGGATTCAGACTGGTTCTAAAATCTCTGACATATGACATTGAAATAGGAACAGATATGGAGGCATCTGCTGATGTTTGTCTGTCTTCCTGTCATTCCCACTCTAGAGCATGAGGTCTGTTGTTCTAGATGAGGACATTATCTTGATGGGTCCCCTGTGCCTGGGAAGGATTTTGTTTTAATGAATGAAGATTCAGGCAGAGATAACTTAAGGTTATACACCTTAACCTCAAAACTTACACCCTAGGAAGCAAGTGCTAGGCATTCTGGCATGAAGGGATTTATGCAGCCTTTATTTCCTCTTTTAGAAAGCTTGATTTATGCAATTGAGTGCATGTGCCTCAAAGTCATACAATATACCCTCAACTCAGTCAATAAAATTGTATCCCCATGCCAACATATTGAGTCACAACTGGAACTGTGTATAAGAACATTCAGAATCTGGTCTCTTAAATATACATTTTGGAAAAATTTTGAACTGGAGAATGTGTGAGGGCCTACTTCCTCTGGCAAGCATGAGTAGCCAACCCAAGATAGGTTTTTAAAAATCCTAAATAAATTTTTCTTGTGCCTGCATACTTCCAAATGGCTTCAGTTATTTTAAAGAATTTTTTCCAAAATAAATTTTGAACTCAACTTAATGTTCAGCACTGCCTTCTTTAGGAAGAATGACGTTATTTGAAAAAGAACCAAGTAACATTTGCCATAACCTCTGATGGCTTCCATTTCTTACCCCCAAGTTTCAACTACATGCTTTTATTTTAAGGCCTTCACATACGGCAATATTTATGAGGCATGACATAGAGAAGTTTTAGACATTTAATAAATATGCATTAATTTTAACATGTTTTGAAATTATGTACTAAACATACCAATTTGATTTTATGAATATTAATTTTCAGGATGAGAATGAAACACATACAAAAGGAAAGCAAATGTGTTTATTTAAAGAGAAAGCACTAACTGAACGGCATAGATGATAGCTAGGAACTCTCAGGCACTGAGTGCAAATACAGCGTTTGTGAGCCACACTCCAGGGGACACAACGCTGCTCTGCTATCAGCTCACTGACTAATTCTTATTGTCTTACCTGATGCCATAATTTCCAAAGCATACCTACATAATTTATCCTTTTTAATGTTAAAAACCCATTATGCAAAGGGGATGGAGCTTTGGCTTTTACATTTAAAATATTTAAACTATAGAGATTTTTATGTTATTCAAATCATATGACAAATAGGTGACAGAACTTGGAATTGAAGCCCATTCTTCTCACCCTCCTACTCACAGCCAGAGAACTGTGTGTATTCAGATATCCGGCAAACAGGCACACCTTTCCTTTCTCCTCTGAGTAACTACAGTTTAAAATGAAGCCATGTGCTGTGAGAATCAATTGGTCTGTCTCCTAAGCAATGGAAATTATTAAATTAGTGGAGCTCCATGTCTTAATTCCGGGCTCACAGTTTCTATACCCCTGGCATCTTCAAATCTGCTCAGCTATGGGGTTTCCCAGCATTACCCTCGATTCCCATAGTCTCTTCTGCGCTGGGCCTTGTCTCAGTAGATAGCCCAGGGACCTGTGGACAGAGCTGATTTTATTCTGGTACTTCTACTAGATTTGTTTGGCTCTGTGTAAGGCATGGCACTCCCAGGTGCTCCCCTGGAAAAGTCAATGCAGCTTCCCAGAATGTCATGTTGAGTTTTACTGTTACTGACTTAGGAAGTTTTGAGGAATTTAAATGCAAAGAAAATGGAGAATAATTTTTATTGAGATTACTCACAGTCTGGGAATTATGTCACAAGACTCACTTTTGTGGCTTTGGATATTATCTTTCTCAGTTCAGGCTCAATTTATACACAAACCTCAGTTTTTACCACTCTTTATCCATTCCCTGAGAAATTGTAACAGATTTTGGAGCACATACCCTGGGCATCTTCACAATTCTCAAGAAGGCTTTCAAAGCTCCACGGGAGAGGAGGGAAGAGCCTGTGCTACCGACCCAGCAGGCTTTCTGCTTTGGTACCTGTGCACCACTCTCACAGCTGTCACAGGAGCACCAGGTAACCAGTGGCTACATTGAGGTGATTAAAGGTCAACAGAATAATTATGAGTGAAAAGATTTGCTTGCTAGAGAGAAGTACATTAGGAAAAAGAAGACAGTAGCTCAAGTGTCTATGGACAGCTTCAGGAGAGCTGAAAAGGCCATGCTCCCTCCAGAGGCCTCCTAAAATCCAAGTCCAAGAATTGCCATTGCGATTTCATTAGAACATGCTTCAGCTAACTGCTTCAGGTTCCCTCCTTGTGCTGTAAGGTGGTATGTGCCTAACGAACCAGTCCACTTATGCTTTTTCATGTGATTCTAGCATAATTCTACTACTTTAACTCATCAAAAGTTTACATTTGTTGAATCTTTGCTATTGGAATATAATATTGTTTATATTTTATACATCTGATGCTGAAGATTTATTCAATCAGAAAAAATAATCATAAGTGACATTTTCCCCACAAACAACTAAAAGTGTACTCAACAGAGTCGGATGTGGTGGCATACACCTTTATTCCCAGCATTTGGGAGGCAGATGCAGGCGGATCTCTTTGAGTTTGAGGTCAGCCTGATCTACATAGAGAGTTCCAGGCCAGCTGGGGCTACATGGAGATCCTGTCTCAAAAAAATAAATGTACTCAACAACAAAGTATGTGCTTCTTTGCCACCATAGAAACAATGTCAAAGAATGAGATTCAGTGAAATGTGCTAATTCTTGTGGTCACTACTAAACAGACTTTCTTTAGGAAGACTGCATTGTAAATTTTCCACAATCAATAGCTGATCTGGTTTTAAATTTATAAATGGCCCCAGGAGTTTTCTGTATGAGGAAACAACTCTGTGTGATCTGTACGCATCTGCTGCCCTACCTGGAACATAAGGCATGAGGTACAATTAAGCAGATTTTGTCAGGAAATTATTCATTTTCTTTCACAAAATATCTTAGTGAGAGCAAACTATCATTATATAGTTGACACAGATTTATGAAATAGGTTGCACATGTTCTTTTACAAATGGATTTGACTCCTTATGGCATTAGCAAAATTTACATTGATTAACTAGTAAGCTGTAATGTTGTTTTCGATCTGGTCTGAACAAATCAATTTAACTTAACACTAAGTTTTCTTGACTTGGAGGTGTTTAGGGTAAGTAGATATTATATTGCCTGTGGGAAAACACTACACTTGTAATTAAGCTAAGGAGGTAATTTCATGAAGAGAAATAAGTAATGTTTTCTAGATAATGGGATTCACGAAATTCAAAAACTGTTCCTACTTGACTGAAATAAATTGTATGGTCATCTTTGATATGGCTAATCTAAATGTAGCCATCTTTCCCTTGAAATAGTTCTATCAGACAAAATGATAAAATCCCATCATTTAGGAGAGGAATAACGAATTCAGAAACACTGTTAATAAGCAAGCCCTGCAAAGAGTTGGCTTTGCACAGACATTCCCTGATTAGAACGAACAAAAAGCCTGTGTAAAGCATACTCTTTTCACTCACAATATGCTGTTTGTACATTTCTTTAATCAACAGCATAATCAAAAACTGTGGTAGTGGGTGCATATTATATTTCCATATATTATCTATAGCTGCCACTTTTTTGTTTGTGTGTGTATGTGTGTGGGCTCTGTTAGTATGCGTGCATGTTCATATGTATACCCATATATGTAAAGGTCAGAGGGCACCCTTAGGTTTCATTCCTCAGGCATCATATACTTTTTTTTTTTTTTTCAGACAGGGTCTCTTACTGGCCTGGAGCTACCCAAAGAATTCACCTGTCTCCATCTCCCCCTGCTGGGATTATAAGCATGCGATATCATACCTGAATTTGTTTTTGGTCTTTGTGTGTGGATTTGCACATAAAGGCCAGAGGTCGATATAGGGTGTCTTTCCCAACTGCTCTCTACTTTATTCATTATTGTTTTGAGGAAAGGTCTCTTACTGAACAAGAGCTCACCATTCTGCTGGGCTGACTGGCTGTCTAGCCAGCCAGCCCCAGAGACCCTCTTGTCTCTGTGTCCCCAAGTGCTGGGACTTCAGGTGTACACTGCTGTGCCTGGCTTTTTTATGTGGGTGCTAGGGATCCAAGCTCAGGTTCTCATGCATTCATGGCAAGTGCTTTTCTGGCTGAGCCTTCTCCCCAGCACTATAGCTACCTCTTTTATGAAGTACATAAAAATAATGCATTAATTTATGGCAATTAGAGTAAAAGAACTGCCAGAACTCTTAGGGCCAGTACTTTAAGAGTGTGGGAGAACATTTGGAATGGAGGTGAAATTTGTATTTTGACAGACAATTCCTTGCTGGCTTAGAGCTGAAGCTTATACCATTACTGAAACCACTTGTACATGGTAATCATGAAAAGTCAGGTACAACGAAAAGTTAAAAAACAAGACGAGGTTCTAGGTGAGTGTACAATAGTCTAGTCTAACAGAATGACTAATTTCAACATTATTTCTGCTGGAGAAAAGTTCCCGTGTAAGATATAAATTCTCTAAGGTTTTATGGATTTTGTCAATTGGGAGACCAGTGGATGAGAAATTTAAAAATGTTCATTGAGGCCATCTCACAAATTGCACAGAATGACTCACATTGGAGGTAACACTGCAGAGAAATGGGAAACAAACAGGTATTATTCTGTCCCCAAACCAGATTATTTAAATTAAATAAGGAATAACAAAATGTATCACTATATTTTCCTCACTGTATTTCTCTTGAGTTTCAAATCCTGCTTTTTCAAGAAAGAAAAAAAATATTAAAAAAACAAAAAATAATACTCCCTGAGCAAGAGAGATTTATCTTAAAAATCCCCAACAATTTGCCATTTCAAAACCAAATGATGTAACTTATCAGAGTTATAGGCTAAAAAAATGTAAAACCAGACATATCTGATGACTGATCTTGGTTTTCAGCTTGGTTGAATCTGGATTATCAAAATGTGATCAGGTTATTTGAGGTTGGAAGACCCACTCTTACTGTAGGTGTCACCTTCTGGCAGCTGTCCATATGAAAGGACAGAAAGGAGCTTCTGCCTTTTGCCTGTTTGCTTTCACTCTCACTGGCAAGTTTATCTATTTTTACCTAATTAGCTATACTTAGCTTGGTAGAGGGAGCCTCAATTGGTGAATTGCCTCCATTGGACTGGCCTGTGGCCACGTCTGTGGATGATCTTCATGAGTGATGTGGGAGGGTGCATCCCACTGTGGGTGGTGCTACCACTGGGCAAGTGGGCTTGTGTTGCATAAGAAAGCAGGTTGAGCAGAAACCAGGGGAGCAAGCAGGTAAGCAGCATTCCTCCATGGTCTGTGCTCTAGCTCATGTTTCCAGGTTCCTGCCCTGAGTTCCTACCTTGGGTTCCCTCCGTGATGAACTGTGACCTGGGATATGTAGGTCGAATAAATCCTTTCTTCCCCAAGTTGGTACTGGTCAGAGTGTTTTGTCATGATAATTAAAAGCAAACTAGAACACCTTATTAGAATCAATTTCTTTGGGTTCCAGTGAAAACTGTAGTCTATCATATCTCCAGGAATCTTCCAGGACTGCTGAGGCATTCAGGCTTGTGAACTGAACCAGATTCTCAGCCTTTACAAAGTGCTACAGTCATCATTGGATGCCTTGGCTTTATCCTCTAAGTTAATCTAATGAATCTCCCTTAAATCTATCTAATCTATCTATCCATCTATCTATCATCTATCTATCATCTATCTATCACCTATCTATCTATCTATCTATCTATCTATCTATCTATCTATCTATCATCTATATCATCTGTCATCTTCACTTGATCAGTTTTGTTCCTTTAGAGAACTGTGATTAATATACCATACGATCACTTCAATAGACAGTAAGAAAGCATTTGGCGAATCCATTATCTATTCCTCATGAAAACTCTAATCAAGTGAGGAACTGAAGAGAGTTTCTTGATCTGATAAATTTCACCTAAAAATGTCTAAAACTGGGGCAGGCAAAATGGCTGAATGGGTAAATGTGCTTACCATGAAGCCTAATGACCTGAGTTTGATTCCTGAGTACTGTATGGTAGAAGAGAACTGACTCCTGCAAGTTATCCTCTATGAGTGTGCCCACATAAAAATAAATGTAATAAAATTCAAAAAATTGAACAACTAACACTAGATGTATTGGTAGAATTAATGTTTTCCCTTAAAATCAGAGACAAGACAAAGATGTCTGTCCTCACCATGTCTACTTAACAATATGTTGGAAATTATAGCCAGTGAAATGAACAAGAAAAAGAAAGGTCAAGTTGGAAAAAGAGAGGTAAAAGTGTCATTACTTGAAGGTGATATGATTATCATATTGTACCTATGTAGACAGACTGATGGAATACATAAAAATGCTCTTGGAATAAGAAACTTTAGTGCGGTTGCAGAAAATGAGATCTATTGTCCTGTAATCAATACTAGCAAAGATCAATATGAAATTCAATGCCATTAAAATAGCATAAACATCTGGAATATTTAGGAAAAATTTTTTACATCTGCGAAACTTACCAAAATTACAAAATGTTTTTAGAAGTAAAAAAAGACCCAATGATAAATGCAATGAGTAACCTGTTCATAATGTGTGATGACTGCCAACTTGATCATGACTGTCAACTCAACTGGACTGAGAGCCAGCTAGGCGGTTAATAAAGCACAGCTCTGAGTGCAGGTGTATTTCCAGGAGTGATTAGACTTTGAGGGTTCTGATATCATCAATGGCTTAATCCATTGATGTCTTCACAATTTTAGTAGAGAGGTAGTAAAACATGGAAAGCAGAGTCTGAGAAGGAGGTGTGCCTTTGGAAGGTATATCTTGGTCCTGGTCCTGTCCTGTTATTCCTCTTAGCTCCCTGGATGTCATGAGGAAAACAGCTTTCCTCTCCTATTCTCTTCCACTGTAATGCCTCTGCTTTGCCAGGGACCCAGACACAAAGAAGACAGATGACAATAGACTAAAACACTTGAAACCTTGAGCAAAAAGAAACCTTACTTCCTTTTAAATTGTTTTTCTCAGATTTTTCTTACAAAGATGAAATTCTGACTAATGCAGGTAGGAAGACTCAGTATTATCAATCTGTCAGTTCTATCTAAATTGATTCATAGACTGAATGTAAACTTAATTGATATTCCAACGCTTTTTGTCTCCATTTTTGGGAGAAATTGAAAAGAGGATTTGAAAATGCATATGGAAAGTCAAAGAACCTATAACAACCAAAACAGACTTGAAAAAAGCATAAAGTTGAAGGATTATATAACTTCATTTCAAGACATATTACAAAACTATTTACTAATAATAAATAAATGATAGAGTGAGACATCCATGTAAGGATAAGCAAAATAGGTAGAGCAGGAGTCTAGAAATAGATACACATGTATACAGCCAACTGCTTTTTGACAAGGGCACAAAGGAATTCAGAGGAGAAATGGTTATGTTTCCAGAAGTATTGCTGGAACAATTGGATAACCACAAACAAAACAAAGCAAAGCTTACATTCACATCCTATAATAGGTGCAACTATTAACTCAAAATGTTTCAAAGACCTAATGTACAACCTAAAATTACAAAACCTTTAGGAGAAAACAGGAGGAAATCTTCCAGTTTCTTTTGCAGAAAATGCATTCTAATATATTTACAAATTGTAGATTGGTATTTTCATGGAAGATGCGAGGGGCAGAGTAGCAAGAAAGTAAATGGGAAAAATATATATGCATGTGTAACACATGCATAGGTAAATCTATATGTATAGGTAAATACGTATATTTGTATAGGTAGAAATATAAAATAGGCGGTAGGAGAAAGACAGTCTGGATACAATAAAGAGGGGGGAACAACAGAGTAATACAAATAGAGAAATCTTAACACAAGAACTAACTAGAATGGAGGTTAGAATAACCAGGGTTTTGTTAAAAAGAGCTAAGGAGAAAGCCACAGGAACAACAAACATAAGGAGCAGCTATCACGCCAAACACTCAGAGTACACTGAAGAAAATCATCGTAGTCAGAAGCCCTACCCTAAAAGGCTGAGATACAGACCTTGTAGAGGGACATATCTGGACTTACTAGACAGCATGAGTCTGCCTTGGCACAGTAATGGTCTAAGCTGCCTGCAGCCCACTCTCTATAGAAGAGTCCATCACAGAGCACAGAAAACATGTCTATGGAGTCCTTCACCTATGAAAATGCTACAGAGGGAGCTGGAAGAAGCACCTTCCACCTGGAGATGCTGGCCCTGCAAGGGTTTAGCACCAGAGGAGAAGCATGTACTGAACGTGCTTGTGCAGTGCATGCAACAGAACCCATAAGCAAAACCCCAAGAAAAATCCTCACCTTTCGTAATATTTCTTCACACCCTCTACTGACAAAGCTTAATTTACTGCAAAGAAGTGTTAAAGAGCTCAGGTCCACTCTCATGGAGTGGGCAGAAAACATGAAGAGACTGAATCAGTAGCTGACACAGGAATGTCTCAGGAAATTTGGGGAGACATCATATGATGGTTATGTCTTGATTGTAGTAATGGCTCCACAGACATAAGTGTGTTAAAACTTATCAAAGTGAACATTTAAAATATATGGAGTTTCTTATATGTCAATTATACATCAATGAAGCTGTCCAAACATTTACAAAATTCCTCGTATTCTTTTTGAATAGAAGAAACTCTTGCATCGATTAGGTACTTAGGTGGAAAGTAGTTGCATCCTTGTGTCTATATATGAATGTACACACACACATATTAATCAAGAGACAAATGTGTTGACCATTAAAGGCCCCCTTGCCTTACTCAGAGTGAAATCCTCTAGGGGCCTCGCTGGTAGATGCACACTAATTATCATAATGGAGCACAGTTTGAGGAAGTTGACTCTACCTGTGTCTGTCCAGTGTGGCCGGAGTTGAGCTTCCTTTAGTAAAATTCAGTGTGGGAGCCTTCAGTGGATCTGATGTTCCTGGGCACCGACTATCTGGCTACAGCACAGCACCTCTTCCTCCATTCTCAGCCATATTCTGCTTTGTGTTTGACCTGACATCAATAGACTCTCCTAGCTTCCCTCTCTTAGGAGAACTGGTTGCTGCTCACATGAACATTTAGATAGCACACTGGCTCATAGCTCTGTTTGCTACCTTTTCAGTTTTAGAAAGTAGTGACTGCCTTCTCTCCATTCCCAGTCTCTTATATGTCAGTAATTTACATCAATTTCATGTTTGCTCCAGGGCTTGCGATACACAGGTGCTGCATTCATTATTAAGGATTCGACAGTGGACAGCACAAAGCCTTAACACTGTGGAACTTATGCTTTTGTAAACTGAAAACAAACAAAAAATCCCAATATAACATGTCATGTTCACCTAATATAATATGGGGATTATTCTATCAATATGCCATGTTAATCCTCATCGAGGACCACTCTAAGCTCCTCAGGGTAGGGGCTCAAAAAATGATGCTCTGTGACATTGCCATTCACATAAGAACACTCACCTCTTTAGATAAACTCTCTGTAGATGAGTGTTTATTGGAAGTTTAGTATGCTTTTCCCTTGGCTTAATTTAACTTAATCTGTTTAAAAGTCGTTGACATTTTCTATAAACTGTGTAAAATAGCCTAGAGTCTACACGTTGTTTTAGCTTCCAGTCACTATCACCATTACGGTCTACAGAAGAGTCCACATTGGATGTGTGGTAAAGGGTGGCTGAGGTGGGCAGAGGTAGGACAGGGAGTTTAGGTTGGCTGGCCAGTGAGCTCCTAGGCAGTCTGCTTGTCTCTGCCTCCCAGTACTGGGGCTACAGATGGTGCAGTCATACCTGGCTTTTACGTGGGTACTTGGAATTTGAACTCAGGTCCTCATGCTTGCATAGCAAACACTCTTACTCACTAAGCTGTCTGCTCAGGTCAAAATGTGTTTTTGAGCAGGACCTCATGCTTAGAACTAGATTAGTTGTATAGGGAGGTAGAAGGAACAGCCACACAAGAACTCATGTTGTCCTTATAGAGCTTGATTGTTAGATGTTAAAATTAGCCAAGAGACCATCTGACTGTGGAACAGTGGGAGGAACCTTGAGACCAAAACAAAATCAGAAGTGAGCAGGGCATTGGTCTCATAGTTAGTAAAGTCTCTGGAAGAGCTGGGCTCTGCAAGATGCTTGGGAAATTGAAAATCTGAAAAGAAGAAGCATTCGGTGGACGGTGGAAAGGACTGTACTAACAAAGGATGTGGTGTGAGATGAGAAAGCTCATGAAAACAGCAGAGAAGCTTAAAAAAACTGCCCCTAATTTACATACTCTACAATGTGGTAGCTTCTAGTCTTTTAATTCTTTTTTTTTTTTTTTTTGGTCTTTTTGAGACAGGGTCTCCTTGTAGCCCCAGCTGTCCTGGATTCACTATGGAGACCAGGCCAGCCTCGAATTCAAGAGATCTGCCTACCTCTGCCTCCCAAGTGCTGGGATTAAAGGTGTGTGCCACCATGCCCAGCTAGTCTTTTAATTCTTTAAATGCTGTGTATATTCAGCCTGTGTACAAATTTGTAACTGTGAAAACAGTTGAGCCTTTTAGGTAAATTCTTTTCAAATGGAATATGGCAAATTCTTGTTTTCAATACTGTTTTGCCAAAGTATCACTGCAGTAATTAAATTTAGTTAAATTATTAAAGTTGGAACAAAATGAGACATCAGTGTGTTGATCCTCTAGTTTTACTCAATAAATTTATCATGTGGCCCATATTCAGCCTAAATTGCAGAGAACATGGAAGCTTGGCTGTTTGTTTCTAGTGAACTGTCCCTTTGTTCCTTTGACTTGGAAAAAAGTGTATGCATGCGCCCAGAAGAAAATAATAATATTTTAGTAATGTGGTATGGAAGCAATATACTTCTCAGACAATTCTGTAATGGTTTTTGATAGGGCAGAACTAATTCATTGCTTTTTGGGCACAGTACAACACAAAGAAATCTTTCAATGAACAGTTCAGTGAGAGGACCCAAATTTATATTGGAAAAATAAAGCATGAAACAGTTTTAAGTTCAAAACAGAAACATCCTTAGCAAATTAGATACAAGATGTTCCCCAGGCATTATAAGTCATTCCAGATAACTTTGGCATAACTTAGTGGAATCATTTACCCATTATTTTCTAAGTTATTTACTGGTTACCAAATATAACAGCCTGTCCCATATAAGGCATCTGTCTCCAGGCCCACATGGCTCCTCTGGCATCTGCTTTCCTCTCCATGCACAGTTCTCTCCAGCCCCTACTCAGCCCAGGCCGGAGGAGAGCTTTTCCCAGATAGGGTCAGGGGCCAGGAACTGTGTTGAACATAATTTTCTATCCAAACCTGGTCAGCTGCACTGAGTCTCTTTAAAAATAAGTATACTAGACCCTTACTACCTAATTTTAACCTTGGGGTCAATTCTAGGTATCTAACTCATTTTAGAGAAAGCTGGCATATTACTCTTTCCATGAATCTTAGTTTTAAAACTCATAAATCTTGCTATTTCCAGCAACCATCATACATCTGAAATCCCATTTTAAATTTGTTCTTCTCTGACCATCAGTTCCTTTTCTTCCAGCTCACCAATTCCAGTACCCCGACGCTAGACATTTTCACTGAGATGTTCACTTGTTGACACTGCTAGCTTGCCCCCTAACCTCCCTGTCCACTTCCTCATCTCACCTCACAGCTTGGAGTACACATTACAGCACTGTGGCCACGCTTTGATAACACTAATGTCTGTGCTCTCCCCATTCTCCTCACTATAGTTTACCTAGAAAAATCCCAACCATGATGTCGTAAACAGAATGATGAATCTCCAAAGATGTCACTGCCTGATCCCTGGATGTTCATGGCAGCACATCTAGTGAAGCGGAGATAAAGCTGCAGGTAGAATGAACCTTGCCAGTTAGCTGACCTTGAGATGGAGAGTGTCCTGTGTTATCCAGGTGGACCCAGTGTGGTCACACGAGAGGCACGAGGAGAAGTGGAGGTCTGGCTACCTTTGCTAAGTCTGAAGATCAAGGGGGAACAACAAGAGCAATGGACTCTTGAAGCTGAAGGAGGCAGGGAATGGACTATATTACAGCCTCCAAGGGGGAACACTAACACTGGAATTTGGTCCAGTGGCATCCATCTTGGCCTGGCCTCCAGCAATGTAAAATAGTTTGCTAGTGTTGTTTCATGCTCTGCTTTTGAAGTGTGTTTTAGGAGCATCAGGACAATGCTGTCCATCAACCATCCGTGTATGCTATGCAGCACTCAGAGTGTTTATCAGTGGGAAAACATATAGCTTGCTAGTGACCTCACTCTTAGATGACTGCACTCCCAGACAATCTTAGCATACCTCTCCATGAATTCAGTTTCTCTCTCTCCAAGATGATCGTTTCACAACTTCTTTCCTGAAGTCTCCATCTTGGCCTTTCAACAATTTATTCTTGGCTTATGTTGTTTACTTGATAGAAAAGATAGTTGAGGAACGCCCCATGTTCCTACCATTTTTCTAGTCTACTTTTGTTGCTAGACATGCGCTCAGTTTTCCCTGAGTTCTGGCAGACGGTCTAAAATTCTTTCCACTGTATCTTAGACTGCATCCCTCTTATTTAATACTTCACAAGAGCTCCCCTAATGGTGGTACCATTAACCCAGTAGCCCAGGAAAAGTGTGTTGATGTCTCAGCTCCACTTTTCCTTTCACGTTCCATACCCAAATGTGCCAGTGATTCCTATTGTTTTTCTATCACAGAATACCCTGCGTCCAACTTCATCTGTTCTCTGATGATTAGACGGTTTAGCTTAGTTCAGTTCTCCTCCACCTCTCACCTAGATGGTGCACTGACCGTTCTGCCATTACTTTCCATTATTCTGAAGGCTTCACAACTTTTTTTCACAAGTAAAGAAAAGATTTAGCTATTCAACCATTAAAAACCAAAGATATGCTCCAGGGGGAAGTGGTCACAAAACTCTAGTCCTAGCTGAGGAACTATTGGCAACTGATAACTCCTTGGAGAGGAAGAGTTGGTTTTTGTTGAGAGTGTGATGCTGGATAGGTTGACCAGGCTTCAGGGGAATGGACCACACCCACGAGCAATTAGGGAACACAAATTAAACTCAATAGGTCTTAAAGAAATGACAGAGGATATGAAGTGAGGGGGGGTAGGAAGGTGGGGGTAGACCTGAGAAGAGATGGGGAGGGGGTCTGAATATAAGCAAAATATGTTGATAAAATTCTCAATGAAAATATTTAAATAATCTGCTCCAACATGAGAAGTCCAGACTCTACAGTGGGCTACAAATCTATATAACTAGACAGCTGACTTAAGTCTAGCCTTATTTTCTACAGCTCTTCCCTTCATTTATTCCAGTCATGCCAGCCTTATGTGTGTCTCTCGTATTAATCAAGCTTGTTCCTATCTCGGGATCATTGCATTTGCTGTTCCTTCTGATTGGAAAAATCTTCCTCCACTTCAGAGGTTGGCTACCTCTTGTCTTTATAGATATTTCAGTTCAAATGTCATCTTTCCTGGGCAGGTTTCAGTGATGAACACCAAACAAACCTGAAATCATTCTGCTACTCAGAACAGTTTTCCATGATGTCCATCAGCACAATTTCATTTCTCACCCATCCAACCATCCATCCATCCATCCATCCATCCATCCATCCAACCATCCATCCAACCATCCATCCATCCATCCATCCATCCATCCATCCATGCACTTATTTTATGCTTGTCTTCACTAGAATGCATATCTAGCATACATTTTTAATGTATTTTTATGAATAATTCTTCTCTGTTTGTTAGCTTTGCTAATACTATAATAAAATGCCTAACACAAACTAGAAGGAGGAAAGATTTATTTTAGCTTATGGTTTCAGAACCTTCAGTCAATTACAGCCAATTTTGACTCTGGGTCCACAGTGAGTATTGCATAGTTTTCATCAGAATTGAAACATTCCCTCATGAGGGAGGAGGAAGCAGGCTCATAAGACTCAGAAAGCTAATGAAACTTATGAGGTTCAGGAAGCTCAGAAAGTCCAAGGCCAGGCTCCAAGGTTATGTAAGCAGTAAACAACTGTTGAAGCAAAGAAGTATCTTTGGTGAAACTGCCTGAAAGTTGTGCAGGGCAGATCCAGGATGCAGCTTTCATGAATCGTCATCCATCCTTGGGTGGACTTTTGTGTAATGCAGTTGCCTTTAAGTCACCCATGCACCTATAGGTAAGTGCATTAAGCTCTTTGGTTCACCAACTAGACTTGGGTGGAACTATTTCTTTGGTCTGTTACTGGTGCCCTTTCTGGAGTAAATAGGTATCTGTTCATGTCTCCTCAGGAAATATTATATAACAGTGAGGCAGGATATGATAACAAGAGTGTGTGGTGGAGGATGCTGTTTACCTCAAGGCCCATAGAAAAGCAGAGTGAAGACAGGAAGAAGGAAAGAGGGCACAACATGCCTGTGCCCAAAACAGCACCAGTGGCACTTCCCTCAAGCAGACCCCATCTGCTGCTATTTCCACCATGTTTTGATAGTCTATGCAAAATCTAAAGTACTCTCATGATCCAGTATCTGGAAATAGCCTCAAACTCATTCAGAAGTATGCGTCACTAATCTCCTAGGTGATTCTCAATCCAGCCAAGATGACAATATTATCCATCACATTCTCTTAGTCTGCAAATGACTCTCCAGAGTGAGCTTTGATGAGACAGGATATGGGAAAATAGTGTGGAAGTCATGTTGATGGGAACACTGCCTTGTCTTTGGAGGGAATATGGCATTAGGAGTCCCGTAACTCCTGCCAACACAGTCCAAAGCTGCCATTCTTGGAAATCAGACTGGGTGGGTGCCACACCTTCCTTTGGTTTCTACAGTAATTTTATGACAGGTACTAAGTACCTCAAATGAACAGCTTTTATCTGAGAGCATCTGTTAATTTTTGTCCTGATTACAGTGGCAGGCTGTTGGCTTTCTCTACATTTTTTGTCCTAGTATTCATTTGGTTTTGCAGTGAATAAACAATTTATAGTCCTTTAAATCACCATCACACCAAGCATGTAGCAGGCTCTCCACAAATAGCTTGATTCACTGATGGATTTTCTGCAGTCATGAATATTTCTTGCCTTACTGGGATTTCCTTCCCTCCATGTCTTACAACACCCTCTTTTTCTACCTTATTCATCATGCTGTGATTTTTTTTTTTTTAAGTGCTGGAAGTGAGTAGGGCAATAATCGTTCCCATTTCTGATTTATGGAGAAGAATGCTACTGAAGTTTCCTTGATGGTAATGGTATAAACTCCAAGAGCTTTTCCACAGTCTTTGCTGTTGAGGATCCAGCAGGACCCCATAATAAAGTGATATCCCACAGCAGAGGAATGCTGCAGGCTTCAGTATGTTGTTGGCATTAAAATCACACATTTCCCCACTCAGAAAATTGCCTTTGTGAAACCTGATTATCTGCAAATAGGAGGCCTACTTTGTTGTTAGACATATGTTTTTCTGATTGATGTGATAGTCCTGTTGTGATATTTCTTTTTCTCAACTGAATTAGCTGAATAATATAAATGAATCAATAGATATTATTGAGGTGACAAAATGTTTAAAGAAAATGCTGCTCTTGAAATAGTAACCTTTTATAAAACATATTATTTATTCTTTGGTCATAATTAGATTTAGCCATAGGAAAACACATTCTTTTTGTGTTAAATAGGTATGTAAAGGCACGGGCCTTTGATTCACTCACTCATTCTGTAAACTGTTTTTACTATTGTCATTGCGAGCTTTATACATGCAAGAGTGTTTATACAGCTCAGTCTTGTCCCTGCAGTGAGTTACTGTGCCTATTTTAAAGTCAAACACCTACACATTATGTAAAATGCAAAGTCTCAGTCATTACCAGTTCAAAGACTAAGAAGTTCAACATCTGTGCTAGGATGCATCTTAAACATTTCTCTCTCACCTGAAAAAAAAACATGAAGTGACCCATGAGTTCTAGTAGGGTTGACTAAGAAGGTTCAATTTTTCTTTAATCCTGATTTTTCTTACTAGACTATAAAAATGTCTCATGTGCATATTCAGAACTAGGAACAAGTAATTTAAGTAATGTTTGGAAATAAGTGACTATAGCAGCTATGTATAACAGGAAGCTGGGTGTTTTGAAGTCTTGGTGAAATCACACTGATCTCTTTCTCTTATAAAACTAAGCAAGTGTCGACCAGCTTGGGCTAGTTTTACGATGAAGAAAAAGGTAATGTCTTTTATCTGTCCTATCATTATAGTAATGATACAGTGCTAACCTTCTATGGACTTGATGGGGTGAGTTGGAGGGGAGCATAAGGCAGAGTGCCACACTGGAATCCACTGGCCCAAAGGCTGGAACTTGCCCTTAAACCACAATCCCTCTGCACATGCAGAAAACATGGTGTAACATGCCGTGATCTTACCCAAAGTCCAGAGATGCTAAATAAAACCAGAAGTGGAGCTCTTTAAAGGAAGTTCTATTTTTTGTTTGAAATTCTGTTAAGCACTGAAGCAGGTTTCTGTGACTGAAGGTGGTAAATGACAGATAGGGCTGAGTAGTGCTCCGTGGTGAAGGGTGAGTATTTTAGTGCCTGTGACCTGATCCAAAGGCTATTTATGGCAGTTTGTCATTTAGTACAGAGAAGGTTAGTGAGGTTACGTTGATATATGATCTTTTATGCTCTGGACTTCTCATTGCACTTGAACTGGCCCTACAAGTTTTATTAAGAATGAGCTGTTGTCTTTTGATGCCAAAGAATATAATAAAACAGCTCCTTTGCTTTATCCTCCACACTGCAATATAAAGAAAAGTCAAACTTGAGGCTTAAAGTATTTAGCTAGAGGAATTGAGGGCATCTTTATTTTTACCCACAGAAGGAGAGCAAGCTTTAGCATTCTCAGTAGAAAACCAAACGAGATCCCAAGGTTGAGACTGTCAGAGAGATGTGTCGAAACACTAATATCATGATAAATATTTGGTTCTGGCAAGGAATTAGGACATCTTAAAAAATGTTTGAGCATCTCAGCACACATTCAAAAAGCAATAGACTTCTCTAAAGGAAGAAAAGGCTGAGGAGATGGAAGACACTATGGATGGGAGGAAAAGCTTCCCAGTTTGAAAACTGAGAGCCCTGTATCAGTCACTTTTCTGTTGCTGTGATAGAAACACTGACCCGAGCAACTTATAGAAGGAAGAGTTTATTTGAGCTTACAGTTCCAGGAGAATTACATTCCGTCATGGCAGGGAGGCATGGTGGCTAGAAGTGGCTGGACCAGGAACAGCAGAAGCTAAGCTCTCATATCATCACACAGGCACAGGAAGTGAGAGAACAACTGGAGATCTGGCAAGGCTTAAGAACTCTGTAAGCCCACCCCCAGTGACATGCTTCCTCCAGGATAGCCACACCTTCTAAAACCCTCCAAAAGAGTGCCATCATCTAGGGATAAAATGTTCAAATACTTGGAGCCTATGGGGGACATTTTCATTCAAACCACCACAAGCCCCAAGCTGTAGCTTGCCCTAGGATGAGCTAAATGGCACGCAGCAAAGCCTGTAACTTCTCTTTATCTGGCCTTTTCTTCCTTCAGTTTCACCAACAACCATCTCAGGTATTTCTGCATCAGATAACCAACACCCCGAGGTCCTCAAATCTGACTTTTCTAACTTGGTCAGCAGCTCCAACACCATTTAGTTTTCTTAGCAGGGCACAGAGGTCCTTCAGGGTCTAGTTCCTTCTTGACAACTTCTTACCTACTCATCTCTCTCTACTGCCCAGTTCTCTCTCCATTCTCCCAGGATCTAGAACTATTGAAGGCGTTGTGGTGCCTTAATTGCCGTAACTCCATTTCCACCTCCCCTGGACTAACTATAACCTTTTCTTATTGAGCCTAAGTAATGGCTTTTCCCCCACCTCCTGGTTGCCTTTCATTCTGGGTTTGATGCCATGTCTTCCTTACAGCAGTTACTGTACCACAATCATACGTTTTTAAATTATGTTTTTGAGAATTTCATATATTAGAACTCTACATCATTTCTACCTTTCCCCTCCTCTTTCCATCTCTTCTCACAACACCCCAACTTCCTTTCAATTTCATGACTTCTTTGATTATGTTATATACTTATATCTACATTTATTTGATTATTATGTTATCTGTCATCTGTGTATGTATATATGTTATATAAAGGCTGACTCCACTTAATGGTCCTTGTATGTATATGTATTTAGAGCTGATCACTTGGGATTGGATAACCTATCAGGGAAGTCCTCCCTGGAGAAAAATGATTCTCTTTCCTTCAGCATACCTTGATTGCCTGTAGCTCTTCATCTAGAGGTGGGACCTTATGAAATTTCCCCCAACCAAACTGGCCTGTCAACTGGTGTTGCCATTATGCAGGTCTTATTTGTCTCCTTGCTCCATCAAGTAGAAGAAAGCTTCTTAAAAATGGTAGTAAATGAATAAAAAAAATGAATGGATGAGAATCATCCTTCTTAATCCATGATCGTCTTAGTACCATCATCCAGATATCAAGTCATCACTTTTACTGGGTATTAAAAATACCTCCCCTGAAGTCTCTGATGGAGATTAACTGGGTTAATTTTAATTTATTAAAATAGTAAAATTAATCTTGAAGGAACCATTGATTTCAAGGACTAAGCAAAAGAATATTGAATTTGGCTTCAAATGAAAGTTTATTTATGAATATATTTTCAAGCCATTTTTCTCTTCCTTGGCTCTGCCTCAGCATGGTTTATACCTCAGCAGGGTTTGCAGTGGGTGTCACCTATCTTGAAAAGCACAAAGGCATCCTGAAATAATGGAGTAGAAAGTTACACTATGCAAAATCGGAAACATGAGTTTGAGTCTATTGTATCTTAGTGCAGTAGCTCTGGGTAACAGCACGGTGTCTTGTTTCTCAGTCCCCTCTTCTAAAAATTATCAGGTACTATCCCTGTAAAGTCACAAGGAAAGACTAAGATGACATGTGATGTGAAAGCTATTTTACTATTAAATATAAAAGTTTTCTTTATTGTTCTTGTCTGTGTATATGATGTGTATGTGTAAGTGTGGGCACACATGCCAATGACACGTGTAGAGGTCAGAGGACAACTTTCTGGAGTTGTTCTCTCCTTCTGTAGTAGGTTCAGGATTGTGGGGCAAACACCTTTACCTGATGAACCATCTTGCTGGCTCTGAAAACACTTTTTTATACAGTTAAATCTTAAGATAGTGCACCATTAAATCTGCTATTAAAGGTATATAAACTCTGAGCTCAAACTGTCAGCATTTTTTTGCAACTATTTTCTTGGTCTAACATTTTCCAAGAGATACTACACTTGGCACAAAGAGATTAATTGCAATTTTATTGTCTTTCTAAGTTAACAGGCTAGAAACTAGAAAAATGTGTAAACAAAGAATAATTACCAGCGTATGAAGTCATTGTTCAGGGGTAATCAAAATTTAAGTGTTTGACTCCAGCTGCTTTGAAAATGTAGAAATAAACATCTCTGTGCTATGTCACTGTCCCTTTGCTCATACGTTTCTCTTATGAGTCAAGAGATATTTTACTTCTAGGAGTGGAATTAAAGGCAATCTAGAGAATTTGGACAGCACCAAATGCCTCTATAGTGTCTCATATCGTGAAAATGCCTTCACAATCAATTCTGCACATTATGCCTTACAAGGAACCAGAGGAGTATATTAATATTATCATTGGATCAGAAAAGAAAGGCAGCTGGCAATTAAGTGATTCGCCTCAGGTCACAGAAGGACCTAATGATGCTATTACCATGCAGAAGACCTCCTCTGCAGCAAGGCCTTCTTTATTCCTTTAGTGGTGGGTTGCCCACATTAAGGCCAGATTAACCAGTCACAAGGCAGGTGACCTTGAGGCACATTGTCAGTGGAAAGGGAGACACGTAGGAAGAATTTCATCTGTAGTCAGGCAGAAAAAGGGCAGGTAAAAGGCAGGGCCTGTGTTTTGTCTTGAAAGTTTCATGTTCTTTCTAGCAGACTGGTGATTCTAAAACAGTTTCTGTATTTCTTCAGGATTGGAGTCAATGGAATTTAAAACAATCTTCATATAGGAAAGCAAATTTAGAAGCATTAGGGGCCATCATCTTACCTATTAGTTTCCAGTCTTATGCTCAAGAATGTATGGTTAATACTTTCAGTAAGTAAAGTATGGTTAATACTTTTAGTAAGCTCAAGGACAATTTTATTAGAGTAAACTTGAAATTTTAAATCATTTCACAGGTTGTATGGGACTCATGACCAGAAGGAATGATAATAAAGCTGTGTCCCAGGCATGCATGTCTTGAGATAGTTCTGGCTCTTCTGTACAGAGGGTGCTTCTCCATCCCCTCTGAATGTGGACTGGGGCTTGCTCTCATCAATGCAATGTATAAGCTTTCTGAGCCGTGTGAGATGCGTATCAAGTCTCTTTCCCTCTGCTGTAGTGTCTGATGTCTGACAATGTTCCCAAGAGTGGCCATTCTGTGTGTCTGGAGGTCAAGTGGAGCAGAGGACCATCAACCCATGATGGACATGAAGCTTGAGACAGAAAAAGATGTCTTAAATCATTTTAATCTGAGGATTGTTTATATCAAAGCATAATATATGTTATTCCATTACACACGATTCCCATTAATCAAAGAAAAGAACAAGTATATTGGCTGGGGCTACAGCCGTGGAAGAGTGCTTGCCTGTTAGAGGCCCTGCCTTCTATTTCCTGTACCACATGAGAAAGACTCATTAAAGAGGGTAATTTCAGGCCAGGTAGATGGCTGTCACTGAAGTGCCTGCTGTGTAAGCATGAGGACCTGAGTTTGGATCCCAACACCCACATAAAAACTGGGCAAGCATTTGTAATCCTGGTGCTGAGGTGCAGGAGAAAGGCACTGGTTAGCCAGCCTAGCCAACTCTTTGAGCTTAAGGTACAGTAAGAGAAGCTGTCTCAAAGAATAAGGTGGACAAGTGATAGAGGAAGGTCTCCTGCATCCACTTCTAGCGTCCAGACAGTCAGTCATTCACACGTGCACACGCACTCATGTGAATCTGTACATACACTACACATACAGAAAAAAAGAGAGAGGGCTTAGCGTGTGAAGAAGCACCTGGAGTATGGGTGTCCGGAAACCTGAAGAGAAAAGTAGAATGCAAAGCAGAGAGGTCAAGGAGAAGCAGTCTCATGGGATGCCTCAGCAAAATGCTGTGCTAACACGCGCAGGGCCTGGCAGGGTAGTCAGACCAGAAGGAGGCTTTACCCATCTGATGGATGCCAAAAGTCGTGTTCTGGTAAGATGGTAGCATCTGATAAATGTTTGACTTGGCCAGAGAATGAAGTGAACTTTCTTTCAAATCCTACAATGTGTCTTTTAGAAACTGGGGAGACAGCAAAAGGAACTACAAATTAGAATTACATTGCTCCAATAAGGGAGACTTGCTTAATGTTATGGACATCCTAGAAAACATGGGAGATTAAATTACAAGCAAAATATGGAACACTGGATATAAAAATATAATTTGACTTTTGTGGCTGTGAATACAATGTGCTGAGAGAAAAGATATTTTTATACTATAATTACAAGATTTTAAAATGTTTGGAGCCTTGGGAGGATAGAAGGACAGAGTGTATTATATTACTATAAAGTCATACATAATCCTGAGAACCTCAAACTATGCAGAAAAATAAACTGTTCCATCAACTGAACCAACAAATATTTGTTGACAAACTAGTGGCAATTAGGAATTGAGCTAAAATGTTGGAAATTTAAAGGAGCTTAAGTGTGGTGAACAAACAGATAAACAATAAACAAACGCCTATCTAACATCTATTAAGTTTTTGTTATTTGTAGTGATTACCACAGGATCTTCACACAACCTTCCCAATTCCACAGGACTCCTACATAGGGGCAGTGGTCCTAACTGTAAGCAGGACACTGAGTCTCCAAAAAGCTAAGAAATGAACAAATATGAACAAAGATAAAATACAAGTGAACAAAGTAGGAGTTGAAGCCAAATTTCTGACTTCAATTACATCTTTATGTGTTTTCTGTGTATCCCTAAGATTATATGATAACTTTTATGGTTTTTTTTTGTTTGTTTCATTTTGTTTTTTGAGAGAGGGTCTCCCTGTAGCCCCAGCTAACCTGGAACTCGCTATGTAGACCAGGCTGGCCTCCATCTTACAGAGATTCACCTGTCTCTGCTTCCCGAGTGGTGGGAATAAAGCTGTGAGCCACCATGCCTGGCTTCTGTTTTATATTTTTGAAATGGTACGTGGTGTGTGTGTGTGTGTGTGTGTGTGTGTGTGTGTGTGTGTGTGTATTAAATGGACAATGGATTCATGGCACAGGAAAACATACCTTCATGTGATTACAACTGCTTTCAGAAGATCATCTGACATTAAGGACATAACCAGACATATTTTTAGAATATTTCTAGTAAGTTACATGAAAAATATAAATTACTTTCCAGCAAAGAGCTTTGAAAAGGGATACAGAAAAACATAACAAAACCATCTCTGAAAATGTAAGCAATTGGTTTCATAGATTTAGAGTCTGGGGTAGAAATTTTCTGCTTTTCAGAGTACTTTGTTCTTTTCCCTCAGGATTTGAATTCTAAGAAGTAAAAAGAGAAGTCTTAACATATTTTTTCCTAAAAGTCCCAGTAATGTACACCTATAATTGAAGAAATTTTGGCACCTGGGACTATAGCTCACCATTTATTATAAGCCAAAAGAGCAAATTGATTTTAGCATTCCGGAAGAAAAATTGCACCTTTGGTTCTGAATTGCTTCTCTGTGAGCAGTGAGCCAAATATTAATGTAGTTTTAAAAGAAAGCAAAAAATGTCCAAAGTCTAGCGTACTTCAAGCTTAGAAATTGAAAATTATTCACTTTAAAATAAGTGGGATTTCCTGAAGCAAAACTGCTCTTATTTTTGTCTTGTTGCTCTGATCCACAGTTTATATACCACATAACCATGTTCTAAGCTGTTTGGATGTGGTGGGAGCTGAAACCTTCAAAACAGAGGTATCTGCAGTGAAGCTCGCTCCTGCCTACAGTCCACAGCCCACGCCAAAGTGCCATCCCATTTCTTAGGATTTCTCAAAACATGCCACTGTGCACTTGAAGTTCTTTCTGTGACTGAGTGCCTCAGGGAAGAATTTATTGCCTGTGAATTCTTTAAAATTCTTTATGGCTGTTGGGGAAGGGACAGCCAATTTTCTTTGGGGGTCTGGTCACTAGTAGATTGCCATGCTACAGTGAATGGCCCCATATCCATGTGCATCTGGGCAGCACTAATTGGACTCTGGGTTATAAAACAAGCAAAGAAACAAAAGACATGAAGTTGGGAAGGGTGGGTTGTGAGGGATCTGGGCGAGACAGGGGTAGTTAGGGTGAATATGATAAAAATATAATGTATGCACGTATGCAATTTTTAAAGAATAAAAAATATTATGAAAAGAAAGCATTCCAAATAGGCAAAGTAAAAAGTAATCAAGTTATCTTACAAAAAAGGTGATGAAATCTTAGGTCATTCTTTCTAAAACCTTTTTCTTTGTAGATAAATGAAAATTTCTTTTTCTAAAAGTTCTAATAATTCATCACCTTATTTTTCACTTAATGACATGTTACGAGAATATCTATAAATTATTTAGCATAGCCATATGGTGTCAGTGCATATCTAAATAAGTTTTTAGACAAACCATTGTATTTGAATATTTGTCATTATCATATTCTTGAAAGATATTTGGCACAGTCTTTGGAAAGTAGCTGAATGTGTATTTTTTTGATTATTTATTTAATAACCATATAATTAGAAGAAGCATTTTATTACAACAGCATTAACATATTCAATAACAATTTCCAGAGCTAAGATGCATCTCTTTCAAAATTGGCTGTAAATTTTTAGGTTTATAGTAATTGATACAGTTATAAAATATTGTACTCCATATAAACCCTATAAGACATAAAATTAAATGAGGTTGTAAACTTTAAAAAAGATCTCCATTTCACTATTAAAATACACAGTTTCATACAGAAAAAATTATTTTCAATACAATTGACACTAAGATGCACATGCACTTCTAATCGCTATATATCTGATTATTATTAGCCACAGTTGGTTACTTTCTGAGCTCCTTGGCATCTAAGCATGGAGTGGATATAAAGTCATCAGGTAGATTTCAATGGTAATATTTTTCACATCTACTAATTATTAAGGAGCAAATTTTTATGCTTTGAAGAATTTTTCTTTTCTTTTTTTTTAAAGGAGCCAGGGGCTCCTCTCAAGCCCATGTGACTCCTGAGGAACAGATCCTTAAATGACCTTAATAGTGAAAATAAATCGGTTTTATCTGGACCAACTCTATGGCCCTAAACACTCAAAAGGAAAGTATAACGAAAGATTAAATGGGCCAAAATAATTTCATAAGAGTCCATATGTATAGCTAAAGGCTACAAAACAAGCAACAATGCCAGACAAGCGATACCTTCTTTTGAGTTGATGGCCAGGGTGGCCAAAGGGACTCCCAGACAGGAGCCCAGCATAGAACTGGGAAAATGAACAGCAGACCCCAATCCTATCCAAAGGAATATAGACAACTGGTTACTGCTAGATGAAGAACAGCTGACCCTCCTAAAACAAAGACCTCTAGATAGGCTGACTAGATTCACCAGAAGGGCAAGTAGTGGGGAATGGCTGGGGGTGCCGACAACACAGCAGACAGTAGCAGGGATATCAGAGTATAAGGACTCTAGTCGGGGGAGGGAAGCTACTGGAGGACGCTACCTGGGAAGTGGGTGTATAAATAAATAAATAAACGAAATGAATGTGTATTTTTAAAAAGTTGGAATACAATGTATTGATGTATCACATGGTACCCCTTAAATAGGCCAAATTTTAATATTAGTTTAAAAAGAAATAAATGAAGATTTAAAGTTATTGATTTTCTTATATTTGCTTGCTTATCATTCAAAATCATGCTGGGGGGCGGAATATATTATGTACAGGTGATACATAAGGACTGAGGTAGTGTTAGACCTCAGTCCCCACACCTGCCTGCTGGAAGCTCTGTCTCAATGTCAGAACCAGCTACTTTCTTTAAATTTAAAAAAAAAATTTTTTTTCATTTTATGTGTATGAGTATATTGTCTCTAATGTATGCAAGTGCGCATGTGTTGTGCAGTACCCACAGAGGACAGAAGAGGGTGTTGGATCCCCTGGAACTGGAGTTACAGATGGATGGTTGTTGGTTGCTGTGTGGGTGCTGGGATTTGAACCTGGTCTTCTTAACCACTGAGCCATCTCTCTTTTCCGTTGCTCCCCTCCTTATTGAGACTGATACTCTTTTTCTAGCTCAGTCCAAGCACCAAGACTTCTTCTTGGAAAGAGCCTAGCTTTCATCATGGCAGAGAAAATTTCCAGTGGGGTGCCTCTGCCACTCTGCTTAGCCAGCCTTGCTAATGGAAGGTCTAGAAATTCTGATGACTGCTCAGAGCACTGCCCAAGCACCAAGCCTTCTTGGAATGAGCCTAGCTTGCATGATGGCAGAGAAAATTTCCAGTGGGGTGCCTCTGCCACGCTACTTAGCTAGCCTTGCTAATAGAAGGTCTAGAAATTCTGATGATTGCTCAGAGCACTGCCTTGGCCTGGAGGCTCCAGGAGTCTTCTGTGGGACTCACACCATCCTCTGAGGCTGCCCTTCAGGGCTATGCCTGAACAGTTCACCACGTGCATGCATAAATGCTCATTCTTTCACCCATCACAAAATTTAGTGAGTCAGTACTCCAGATTTGCCTGTGCTGGGAGATGCATCTTTAAATAGCATCATCTGACTTCACAGATCGGGCTGTATTTCAGAAGCACTGGGCAATTCTGTATCAATAAAGAAGTCATTTATAAGATGCACTACAGAAATCTTTATTAGTATCCAGTTTCAATGGGATGCTCATTGGAATGGTGTGCTATTTAGGTATTTCTGTTATCTGTAGTTCTATGTGCTTTATTTCTACGATTTTCCTTTTTAATTAATGACAGTCCTTGTTAGCTCAAGATCATATATAGACAAAACATCTAGAATCTTTAAACTAAACCTCTGTTCACATATGTCACAAATATATCACAATGTGAAGCATCAGCTGAGCCTCTCCCACATCCACATTCCCTACCTTTGGAAGGTACATCAGGGATAAAGGATGAGGATGAATGGGTCATGTGTGTCCACATGACTGCAGCAGCTGATATACTGAACTCCTGATCTGCAGCTATATTCATTTATACAATACTGACTCGTCAAGTCAATAAAGTAATTGTTCCTTTTCTACCTCAATGCCAAGTGTATGCATAGAGCATTGTAATTACGCCACCCAGATTCAAAACTCTAAATTTGAAGATACCTCTAAAGTCTTCGAGCTTAAGATATTCACCATAGAAATGAGAAAACTGAGTCAAGTTTAAAAGACTCAAGTTCTATCATTTCAGATTTTTAATATCCAAAAGCAATTCAGAGTTTGATTTAAAATAGAAAATGGTTATGAGCTATATCTTCTAAAAGAAAAAAATCATCTAAACAGTGTCAAGGAAATGAAAATAAAACTTAATGGCGGTTCTCCAACTATATAAACTCTAAATTCTTAAGCCTTATATACAAGGTTCATTTTGTGTTTCTAACAGGAAGTTTCCTTGGTTCCAAGTTGAGTTTGGACATAGATATTATGTCACTATGAGCACGTGGCTATACCATGTTACTAAGCATGCTGACCCATGGCATGACCCTCATTTGTAATTCAAAAGTCTAGTCCCATTTTCCTCCAAACAAATGGGCACTTCCTCCACTCACATGTACTCAGAGGCCCATGAGTTCATTTAGCAGTACAAAATGTTACTTTAGAAATGTGATAACTCACTGCTTTTGTCACAGTTAGGTAATTCCAAAATGCGTACTGCCCCTGCCTGGAGATTTCACAGTTCTATCTAACTCAGAGTTGTACCAGAAAGGATCTGCCACTTTTTGTGTTTTGTTTTCAGGCATTAGATATAGATAACCAGCTGATTCCTTCATGTTTTGCCCAGTCACTACCTCATCTAGTCTCTAAGGTTGAGGTAAAAGCTGGGGAGGTCTTAGACATTTCCTACCCACCAACAGATTGTGCGCCAGAAACCCCCACACCCAACCCTTCAAGTTACCCCTGGGGTGCTTTCTGAGTTCTCCCCCCAGACTTTGATTTCCCATTGCTATCCCTTCATTCCATTCAGCTCTTGCTGTGACTGAGAACCAAGGTGGACTTGACACTAGAGGTCCTTGCCCTTCTTTTGTTTATTGAATTTTTGTGATTTTGATGAAATATAATTGGATGGTATTTAGAGCCCCTCCCTATTCTCACCTCCCCTCATTGCCACCTGCCAAATTTAATGTACTCTATTATATATGGTCTATAGAGTTTAATTTGTGTCCCCAAATGTCCTTCAGTGTAAATCCATTCACTGGAACCTGGTTTACCTCTCAAGAATCCCACACTTGAAAAAGACTGTCTCTGCCCCTCCCAGTAGCCATCACTTGCCACAATTTCCTTAAGTGGGGCTGGTGCTTCTTACCCACTTCCTCATGTCTTCGCTGGGATTTTTTTATGGTTTGAGCTTGGCTCACTAGACAAGTTTCCTTATGCAGTAGTTGGTGAGTAACACAGAAACCCACAATTGGCCAACATGCGGAGAACAGGAGACTGCAGAGTGCTGATCCCTAAATAGAACACCTGTATCAAACTTCTGCCTCCCGAGGCTCAGGGATCATTGTGGAAGAGGGGGTGGAAAGATCGTAAGAGCCCTTGTCCTTGTTGTTTAGCACTGTACTAGGCCATGACCTCTACAATTGCAGCTCCTGGGATTCCAGCCCAAGCCTAGCTCTGACCTGGAGGAAATGAGAAATCTAGGAAGTTGTGCTGAGAATTCATGTTGGCCAGCTGGAAATCCCTGGGGCTGGCTTATCAAATTCTTTATTTTCTCTTAATCTTGTTCTGTAACTGCTTCAAGTAACCACACCCACTTCCTGGTGCTGACCCTTCTATGTAACTAAAATAAGCCAAGGTTTTGTATTTTGGTTTTACCTGAATCTGTGTGACACTTTGGTGAGATTTGGAAATATTCTAGTTTTTATTTTTTCATTATTATGATCAATTATTGGGCTATTAAATCTGCCTAAAATCAGCCTTTTTATAAATGGCACATGCTGATGAATGGCACAATTCAGACAATGGGGGAATATCGCACAAAGGACCTTGCTTCATTTTTCTTTCCTGATACTTGAGACAGTGTAACAACTTGCTTTCCTTTGGAAGACAAAGGGACCACATTAGTAGTAATAAGCCATTGCTTTCTGTATTTACATTGTTTTGGGCCATTTGGTATATTTTTCTTCAGAAAATTACTTGTTGGTAGTAAAGAAATAGTCTATGAAATGAGCAAATTCAACACAATATTTCACAGCTTGGTCCACAGGGTGATTCTGTCCTGTGGCATAAGCATTTTGCTGCTGTGGCTACTTTTGCTGGAAATTTTGTGAGGCAGCTAGGACAGAAGTTCATATATCTCAAATTGTCATTAAACTCAATCTGGGGAAAGCAAATAAAATGCAATTAATTTTTCTCTGGAGGACATAATATTCCACTGAAATTCGTAAAAGGGAATACAGTCAATAAATCACATTTTAGTTTCCTTCTTAAAAATACAAAACGTATTTTAAAAGAATACGAAGATATTTCTAAAGTTGAAATTTAAAAGTCAATGATAGTTTAGCTTTGTAGTGTCTCCTAGCAAGAACAATCTCAAATAATCTCTTTCAACTTGGAAAAACATGCAATTTGGAAACTTTATGTTTTTCAGTAGAATTTCCCTTAAAAATGCATATGATCCTAATGATGATTTCCCAAGAATACTCTGAGAAAACCAGCTTAAAATTTAGGATAATATATCAAAATGGTTTCAAAAACATAAAACTTGATTTTGTTTTAGCCGAAGCATCACTGGGTTCGAGAAAACCAGTTTTTTGAAATTGTTACTCTTTTATAAAGTTTGTTAAACATCCAGCAAGATAAAAGAGTCACATTATTTCTGGAATCATCTATATCATAGACAATTCTATTTATTTATTTAGTTAGTTATTTATTTATTTGTCTTTTTGTTAGATTAGTTCTTTGACAATTTCAAACTCCTGTTATATTCTTCCCACCCCACCAATCCCAACGCCTGCCTTGCCCAGATTTATGACTTTTGGTTTTGTTTTGTGGCCAATTTAGTTTAATCAGGGCTATTTGTGTGACCTCTGGATTAAGACTATTCACTGGACACCAATAGGATCACCAGTAGGTACACACCTGAAGGCAATGAGTCCCCTTTTTCCTGAAACTATTCTTAGCAGATAGTTCAGCAGTGAGATGCAGAGCTCCCCGAGTCCCTCTTCCATCCTTGCCTGGCTGTTGATAGGCCTACTCTGTGCAGACCCAGTGCAGGCATCCACAGTTGTTGAGAGTTTGTGATTGCAATGGTTATACATTGTCCAAAAGATGATATTTTGTAGCCCTTCTCTGATCTTCTGGCTTTTACAATCTTTCCAACCCCGATTCTGAAATGCTCTCTGTGTCTTGTTCAGGGCCAAGCACTCAACTATCACTTACTCTTAGTACCCTGTTCAGCCACAAGACTCTGTCAAAGACAAGGCTTCTGAACTTAATAATCATATCATATATTCCTACTTGAGGCCCTAACACAGTAAATGGATAGTGAAGACCCTAAGTGACATGTTTCCAGTTTAATCAGTGGGCACAGAGTAGAGAGACACTCAGCTGAGGCACAGACTAAATAGCACAGTGTGGTCTCTGACTAGTCCTCCCTGCAGACTTGGATCAGCACTTTGGAGCCTACTTGGCATTGTTTGACTTTGCCCTGAGACACAGAAATGGCAAGTTACCTAGCCTCTCTTTTGAATTAAAATGCATAGAGTGTGGAAGCTGGCATGGGCTAGGAAACAAACCCTTCAGAGACTGCTCAGAAAAATACCTATAGGAGACCATTCAAACAACACGCATCTTTAAGTAAAATTCTATCTAAGAAGCTTTAATCAAAGAGCAGCATGAACCTTATGTTCTTGCTCTTTCTTCACCACAGTTAATAGCATTGGTTCCTTAGGGCACTCAGTAAGAAACACCTCTAAAACATTCTCTGGATAGTTCAAGCAAAAAGGACCAAGTATACATTCTAGCTAAGCAAAGGATTTGGTGTAAACAAAGACATGTTTATAAAAATAAATAATAATAATAATAATAATATAAAAACAAGAGGCCTGTATGTGCTTTCCTTGGATAGTCTTTCTTAAGCTGTAATTCAAGCTAGCTCTTGTGAACTTAGGCAAAAATACATGTGTGGTGGCTTTTCCCCAGCTCCTGGCCTCCAAGCATCCTGCCTTTCTTGCCCTTTGTTCAGGTCTCATTGGAAAGTCTGGCAATGATAAACAGTCTACATAGCCATGCAGCATTGGGATGAAAACACAGGCTTATTCACTATGGACTATATAAATTTGGACTAGTCGTTGAGGCTTTCTCAGGTTCACTCTATCAATCTGTAACATGGGCATAAATAATATCAACTTCAAAGACTTTTCAAGTTTGTGATGTTTGTAGGGGTCTAGCACAGAACTCAGCACATAGTGGATGCAATACTTGGCAGTTGAGCTATTGTTATGAACCAACCTCTCCAAGAAGAGCATGCAGTAACTCATCCCCAGAGCACCACTTCCATTTCAAAAGGGGTTTCTCTAGGATTGCAAAACTCCCAGGACTCAAGTTGGCAACTGACTTCAGGCTTCCCAGGAGGTCTGGTAGGGCAGGGTTGAGTTTATATCTGCCATGGGAGCATTCCTGTGTCCTCCAAATAAATGCACAGGAAGCTGTGAACACTGAACATGGACGAGAAGAATTAGATTCGAAGGAAGGTTTTGCCACTTGCCAACTGTGTGACCTGGGGCACATCACTACTTAATCTTTCACAGTGGAGGCTTTCTTATTGCTAAGGACCCCACAATGATATATCAAAGAGTTCTTAAGAGTATTACATGACACAAGGTCTGCAAATGGGTGCTGTCAATAGCCAGTGCTATAAAACTGTAAGTTATTACAATGATCCATTCTTTGCCCTCGTCATGGAATAAGTCCCACGAGTGATGGAAATTTCTCAGCTAACAATAAACCAGAGAAAGAATCAAAAGCAGTAACAGCAGCAGCAACACACACACACACACACACACACACACACACACACACAAATAGAACACACTGATTCAAATATGGGTGTTCCAGCATTCATTTGGCTAGCCAACATTGAGCATCATTAACCACAGAAAACATGCAACGGGATGGATGGACCTCAAAACAAGCTGCCAGGTGAAAGAAACCAGGCACCTAAGTCTCCACAGAGAGATGAATGGATACACAAACATGGAAACACACACAATGGAATATTATCCAGTCTTTAAAAAAGAAGGAATTTAGAATGCTGCATGATGAATCTTACTGTGGTTAAGTGGTACAAATCAGCCCCAAAGGACACTCGTTTGTTACAGGAACTTAGAGTGCTCAGATTCACAGAGACAGAGTAGAATGCTGGGTGGCAGGGGCTGTGGAAAGCAAAAAGTGGTAAATTAATGTTTATGGCTCTACAGGCTCAGCTAGGGGAAATGAAAAGGTTCTGGAGATGGTAATGGTCGTGGTTGAACAGCAGTGAGTGTACTTAATGCCACATAACCTCATTCTTAAAAGGAAATTTATGGATTTGAGACTTCCATACAATGTATTTTGATCATATTCGGACCCCCCATTCCCACCTTACTACTCCCCAAACTTCATGCCCTCCATTATTATGTATCTTTTAAAAATATTGTATTTATTATTTTTATTTTATGTGTATGAGTGTATTGCTCACATGTGTGTAAGTGAACCCATGTTGTGCAATGAATGCCCACAGAGGTCAGAAGAGGGCATTGGATTCCCCTGGAATTGGAGTTATGGATGGTTGTTAGCTGACATGTGGGTGCTGGGAATCAAACCTCAGTCCTCTGCAAGAGCAGCCAGTGGTCCTAACTGCTGAGCCATCTCTCCAGCTCCTTATTATTTATCATTAGTAAGAAATTTTAAAGGTATATTGAATCTAATCTGTTTCCCAAATGTACTTGGGTGTGGATCTGTCCCTTGGAGTGTGGTCAGTCTACCAGGGATCACAACAATGGGGAAAACTGACTCTCCCTCTTCCAACATCTGTCAATTGCCGGTTGAGTCTCAGTTATGGCTGGGCTTTTCTGCCTTCCTCCCCCGTTCATGCTGGGCCCCTGTCTGGCTTGGGTTTGCTCGGGTCTTATGCATGCTGTTTATAAGCACTGTGGGTTCATATGTGCACCTGCTCTGTGGTGTCCAGACAACACAATTGCATTCATCTACCACTTTTGACTCCTTTTCCAATCTTTTAGCCCCTTCTTCCACAATGAGCCGGGAGCCTTAGGAGGAGAGGGTGTGATATAGGTGTCCTATTTAGGGTTGAGCACTTCAGTCTTTTATTTTCTACACATTGATCTTTTGTGGGTCTCTGTATTAATCTCTGTATACTGCAAGAAGACCCTTCTCTGGTGAGAGTTGAGAGATACTCTAGTCTACGGGTATAATGATAAGTCATTATTAGTCAGTTTAATATTCTATTTAGCAGAATAATAATAGTAGGTTCTCCCCTATGGTCTATGACCTATCTAGTCACAGTTTTCGGCCCTGATAACAGTGTCAAAATTATGTTATGCATATTTTAATCATAATAAAAACAAACCCAATAGTAACAACACAACAACAACGTTGATACAAATAGCCCTCCTGTATAACCAATTAACGGAATGTGATAGAACAGGGAACTGTAGTCTAGAGCAATATAAAGTCAACAGCGGTTCAAAACACCAAGAGAGACCTTAATTTTTAAAATCTCTGTGTGTATGTGTGTGTATATATACACATGATGTGAGTATGCTAGCCTGTGTTTATGTGGGTACTTGTGTGCCATGGTACATGTATGAAGGTCAGAGGACAATCTTGGGTGTTGGTCCTCATCTTCTTGTTAGAGATAGGGTTTCTTGTGGTTTGCTGCTGTGTTCTCCAGGCTAGCTGGACCTTGAGCTTCTGGACAGTCTCCTGTCTCCATTTCCCATTGTGCCATGGAGCACTGAGATTACAGACATGTCTCATAGGCATCTGGGTTCTGGAGATTCAATTTCAGGTCCTTAGTATTGTGTGGCAAGCAGTTTACTCACTGAGTCTTCTTCACAGCTCAAGAGAGAACTTTTTGAAGTAAAAGAAATTTCCTACATCTCAAAACACACACACACACACTCATATATACATATATACATATATATACATATATATATATATATGTGTGTGTATGTGTGTGTGTGTGTATGTATCTCATTGTTTCTATTTTCTGGCAATCCTGACTAATGCACCCTCTATAATGTGGGAGGACTTTATATAATCAGTTAAAGAGCTTCAGAGACAGGACAGAGGTTCTTGAAGTGAAAGGAATTCTGTCTTCAGACTGCCTTTACAGTCAAGACTTCAGTACTAGCTCTTGCTGGAATTTCCAGCCTGACAAGCCTGTCCTTCAGATTTAAGACTTGATAGAATCCCAACTGCAGGGGCCCTTAATATCCCCCCTCCCCCAAACATCTAAACCGTACACATATGCCTCTTACTGGTTCTGTTTTTTTCTGAAGAATCTTAACAAACACACCCATGAAATTAGTTGAAATTATCTTGGATTCTTTATGAAAATGTAGGTTCTTAGACTATACCCTGGGCTCATAGAGTAAGCATCTGTAGGGATAAGGCTTGAGCCTGAGCAGATTTAAGAAGCTTTCCAGGTAATTCTGATGCTTATCCTGGCTATGAACTGGAAAGGCTCTGCAGTCACATCTTAATGTAGTTAGATAATTGAATTGAAGGAACATTTAGAACAGTTTAAGTTGTACACGTCTTTTTATTCTGAGAATTTTACATAAATAATAAGACATTTAAAAGTAGGCAAAACTGTCCTAAAATTTAAGTAGGGCAGAGGACCACAGTGCATCCGTCTGAATATTTAGGACTCCAATCACTGTGAATGAGGCAATTGCTGATTGTCTGCCTATGTCAGACATTGCTCTACGGTCCGGGGTTATGTGAAGCAGAAAAGAAAAAAGCCCACAAAAATCTCTGCTTATATTATGGAGGTCCTTAGAAAAGAGCCAGTTATGCAAAAGCTGTCCATTCAGGCTTTCCACTGAAAAAGCTAGCAACACACTGAACTCTGACCAGTACAACAAGAGAATCAAAACAAATCAAAGCACAAACCTGTAGGTTTTACATGTATTTTTGTCAAACGGTTCGAGAGCGCCACAGCAAAGGTGAGCAGCTCGCTGGGTGGTGAAGACAGCTGCTAAGAGTGAAAGGGGAAGAAGAGGAAGCAATCAGCTCTTGCCTCTTCTGAAGGCCAGCAAATGGATCCAGGCTCCTCATTACACCCGCCATCACATTTTCAGTTCTTAGTGGTTACAAATATTAGGTAGTCACATATGTTTTGTAATGAAGAAAAATGCTGCTAAGTCCTTGCCATTGTAGAAAAAACTGCTGATAAATTCTTTTAGCCTTTAATGAGACACACTCCAGGAAAGAAAAAAATTAAGGCTCTTGACTTGTTTCCTCGTCTACTCTGCAGACTTTGACTGAACAGGGACTGTAGCAGCATCTCCTTCAGAGAATTTGTGAGGGGCAAATGAGAATTTAAATCCCACAACACAATGCGATTGTATGATAAGCTCTCAGAAATGCTAACTAACCTCATTGGTTCATGGGTCTCATTGTTGACCACGCATCTCTCCAAATGAGATTCAAAATGAAAGAGGCACTGCCACTGGAGTGACAGTGTGAAGTCCAGAGGAGGAAAAGGTGCCATCCAAAATGCAGCGTGTAGCTCCTGCTATTGTGACAGAGCTGAGGGGTGTCACTGACAGGAGTCCTCTGGAGTTAAGAGTAGAGGACGGAAAGTCTGAGAAACCTTCAAGGAGGGGGGTTGACGTAATGCTTGAGCTACTGTAATTTCATAAAGGCAGTTTGGGGATGAAATATTTGATAATTTAAATAATTAACAATGTTTAATTTTTTAAATTTTATTCATTATTTTTATTTTATGTGTGTGCATGTATTGCCTGCATGTAGATAAGTGCACCCGTGTTGTGCAATGCCCACGGAGGGCAGACAAGGCTGTCAGATCCCCTAGGACTGGAGTTACCGACAGTTGTTAGCTGCCATGTGGGTGCTGGGATTTGAATCCAGATCTTCTGCAAGAACAGTCAGTGTTCTTAACCACTGAGTCATCTCTCCAGCCCCAAAAATGTTTAATTTATAGAATCATTTATGATATCTGTGTGAAAAATAGCTGATTTAAACACTGATATAAAAGCTTTTGTAGAAACTCAAATGCAGAATTGTTCTTTCTGATACTATGAAAGCCTCATTTTATGACTTTACCCTTCAGTTCTTTGATGGAAGTATAAGTTGTTGTGAAGAGTATGGGGTTTTCAGGCAGAGGCAGAATCAGGCAAGTTGTGGCTACAGAAACCATCAGAAGCCACATGGACTCTATTTGCATGGAGCATCAGTGACAGTGCCCACAAGTTCCATCTGCACGTTATCACACATCTGCACAGCAGTCCACAGCGTTTCCTCCATGCTGTCCAGTTTGATGGTCACATGTGACTATTTAAATTATTGCAGTTTGGTAAGATTTAAAATGGTGTTCCTTGGTTGAACAGACTCAATTTCAAGCACTCAATGTGACAAACAGCTCCTTTGTCAAAGCGCTTATGGTCAAATATTCTTATCACCCTATGACATTTGATGCAACTGCACTGTTAGCTTTACAGAGTATCTTTCCATTACCACTAAAACCATTTTGCAATGGATTAATAAAAGAATTTTTCAATACTATGATGAAATTTCAAAAATGCACTTCTAAAATTACCCATCCAATGCTGGCCTATCAAGACCTTTTACTCAGCACACAAGTTTCACAGCAAAACCTATGTATCATCATAGATAGAACACATCTGTTTATGAACGCACCGATGTTGAGCAGGTAATATTGCAGATAGAGGTGGAAACCATGTGAATGTTCCAAATGTCTTTTCAGGAATGATCTAATGCAAATAGTTACTTCATGGATTACCAACAGAAAGGATTAGGAGGTAAATGAAATTTAAGTAGACCATATTTGAGGAATGAATTCATAAAAATAGGAAACAAAAGCGGGAGTAGGCTCTTTTGTGTTAGTAAAACATTGTAAGGTAAACGTAAAGAAAGCTGGGTATGGTGGTGCACGCCTTTAATCTCAGCACTCAGGTAGGCCGAGCCAGGCGATCTCTGTGAGCTGTGAGATTGAGCCAGCCTGATTGACATAGTGACTTCCAGGCCATCTGGGGCTACAGGGAGACCCTGTCTCAACAAACAAACCTCAAAAAACACATGGTGCATTTACATAGAGCAGGCAGAACATACACATAAAAATAAATCAAAAAATGAAATTTTTTGGTCTTTTTGAGACAGGGCTTCCCTGTAGCCCCAGCTTGGCCTGGAACTCACTATGTAGACCAGGCTGGCCTTGAACTCACAGAGATCCACCTGCCTCTGCCTCCCAAGTGCTGGGATTAAAGGTGGGTGCCACCACGCCTGGCTATAAAATATTTTTAACTATTGGCAATTTTTCATTGTATAAAATATGTAATATATTAGGCTTGAAGATGTGTGAAAGAGTATGGCACATGTAGGAAAAATGTCTTTAAATGGGAGCATAGCATTTATATGATTAAAGACTAGAAGGGGACAATTTAAGATGTAAATTAAAAATACTTCTTTCAGGGGTCTGGGAGATGGTTCAGTTGGTAAAGTGCTTGCTGTCCAAGCGTGAGGACCTGAGTTCAATCCCCAGTACCCATGTAATAAAACCTGGGCATAGCCAGGCCTGGTGGTGTACACCGTTAGTCCCAGCACTTGGGAGGCAGAGGCCGGCGAATCTCTGTGAGTTCAAGGCTAGCCTGGTCTACATGGTGAGTGCCTTGCCAGCTGGGGCTACAGGGAGACCCTGTCTCAAAAAGGCGCCCCCCAAAAATCCCAAACAGCAAAACAAAACAAAACAAAAAAACCAAAATAAAACAAAACCAAAAACCTGGCATAGTGCATGTAATTTCACTTGTAATTTCAGTGACAGGGAGGCAGAGACAGGTGAATCCCTGGTGGGCATGATAAACAGTCAGTTTAGCTACTCCTAGCCAAGCCAAGCTTCAGACCAGTGAGAGACTCTGCCTCAAAAAAACAAGGTGGGTTTATGTGCACCACATGTATGCAGTGTCCATGGAAGCCAGAAGAGGGCATAAGATGTCCCAGAACTGGAGTTACAGGTGGTTGAGAGTCACTTGACATGAGTGCTGGGAACTGAACCAGGGCCCTCTGCAAGAGCAGTAAGTGTTCACAACCACCCGTAACTCCAATTCTGGGGCATCTTTATAAAAGTTCTATCATCTATCTATCTATCTATCTATCTATCTATCTATCTATCTATCTATCTATCTGTCTGTCTGTCTGTCTGTCTATCTGTCTGTCTATCATCTATCTATCTATCTATCTATCTATCTATCATCTATCTATCATCGATCTATCTAGATATCTATCATATATCTATCAAATATATATATGTGGTGTGTGTGTGTATGTCTTTGTTCTTTGCTTTTTTGGGGGTGGGGACAAGGTCTCCCTGTAGCCCCAGTTGACTTCCAACTCACAGAGATCCGCCTGCCTCTGCCTCATGGCCGATTGCCCAGCCCTTAAAGGCTAAGGATAACAACCAAAAGTCAAAGTCAGCATATTTTAACCAGTAATATTATGATCTGATGATCTGAATTTTTTTGTTAATGACAATGGGCAAAATCTTGCATCAAGTTTATAAAAATGACCTGCACTCTGCTGTGGTAGCTCTGTTCTACTCAGCCTGGCTTTAAGAAAATGTGTATGAGCAACTGCCCTTCTGTGTCTGATTTTATCACATAACTATTGTTTTCTATGTCAGCTCAGTGACTCTGGAGGGACACAGAGATCTCCAGGACTCAAGGATGATCACTCAGTTAGAACAATTGCCTGGAAGTTGGTTCCATGTCAAATGTATTCTCTTAGTGACTTGTCAGAAGCAATGCCATAAATATTCTATTCTTAGATTCATTTAAACAATCTTGCTCGAAGTATTTCATGTTTTCTATAGAACTTATATTATTTATTTTTATTAATTCTATTTTAGTTATTTTATTTATATGTTCCTGCATCTCAATTGCAATCTCTATGAAGGTGGATTATAACTGTTTATGAAATTCAAACTCATGTAGGCACATACACATAAGTAAAAATTACATCTTTAAAAATTCATTGACTTAGAAATACTCCCAAATCTCTGAACCTTTCTTCCTTTTGACGAGTTCTTTTTTTCTGTAGTCTGAATTTAAGGTAGTTTATTTCTTTTTTGTTTTACATCATTATAGTGACATATCATGGAAATAGGGGAGTAAAAGATCTTGTTAGCAAATTAATAGCTAAGATTCAGTGCTGAAACCCAAGAGTCAAAGACACCATTTAAAGCATGCTACACTCATCTATCCAAAGCATACATATCCACAGAGACTTCATAAAGACTGTTCACTTAGAAAAAAAAAAAAGTTGGATGGCTCCTGAGAAGTAACTCTGATTTCTGACCTCCACATGTGCATACATGCACCCACAGAAATGTGCACTCACATGATCTTACATGCCTCCAAACACTTCTTTACTTCTTTCAGGACTTGTGAGAAACTCTCATAGCCTATGTCAGAGTTTGCTCAGGACTCAGAGAGCTACCAAATAGATCTGATTTTCTATGAAAACTGCATGAATTTCACTTTTACAAAATTCTTCTTCACTGTGATGAGTAAAATTCATCACTAGTGGTCCTAATCACGTGGGCTTTTCCTGTTGCAGTCCTCCGTTTCCCTGTGGGGTGTGGCTTCCATTTGGAATTACACTCCTATTGTCATTTAGTGTGTTTTCTCCTTCCATTTACTATGTTTACTATGTTTTACCTTATAAGTCTTTGGGATCTTATCCTATTTATATCCTACATTTAAAAAATACACATTAATACATAATTTTTCAGTATTCTCATTGTTCTTAACCTAGTGAAGAGATTCTCAAATGTCAGTCTACTAACAGAAGCTAACAGTGGGAGAAAGAGAAAAACAAAGGCTCTTCCATATAAATGTGGAACGGAATGAACAGCCTGGCATTAGACCTCTATGTGCCTTATAAACAGTGTACTTGAAAGACTCACTGCTCAGTAAAATTTCTCCAGGAAAAGGAGACCTTTCATTTTATCTTTTGATGCCACAATGAATTACAACTTTTTGATAAATATGATTTTGTTTTCAGACAATACATCAGTTTTGATACTGATTGATATAGTGTTTACTATCATGCTTGTCATATCTTATTATGCCATAGGGACACCGGAAATGAAAAAGCTCACACTCTTGTTTGCAAAGCTGCTCATTAGTCAAGGTAGTTAGAAAGGCAGCTATTCAAAATTCAGCCAAATAGCAGCAGGGCCGGCATTTTCCTGGAACGTGCTCGTCACAAGTAAAGCATTTGCAGGCTGCCCACCTAAAATCTAAGAACAGCAGTCAACATCAGTGCTATGGCCGGAAGCAACAGAGAAATGAAGCAAAGGTTTTGGCCAGGTCCAGGGAAAAGGCAGGTTGGTAAATAGTTACAGGCTCTGTAAATATTAAATAAGGTTTGCATTAAGCTGTATGTGTGTCTTCTGGGAACAAAAGGCTGGCCAAATGCTGGGCCCTGAGGCTCTGCCCCATTCACCACGAGAAGCCCAGCCTACCTTTCAGGCCACTCTGAGTTCAGGTCACTCAGGTTTAACTTTCTTCCAGGAGATTTTCAGGGCTAGCAAAATGTGCTGTTCATGACATCTTCACTGTTCTGTCCCTGCTTTCTTTGCCAGAGTCTGTTTCTGTCATGCTGATCGCCAGCCAGTTCTCCAGTTTCATCTATTCCCTCCCAACTCAATCATCATGCCTTTTCTGGGACAGTCCCTTTACCCTTTCACATACTCTTGGCTTTCCACACCCTGCTTTCGCTGGGCCTGGCCTCCGCACTTGCCTTCCTCCTATGCCCTGCCCAGTTCTCCATCCTACTCACTCAGAGTTGGCTTCTCTGAACTCAAAAAGCTGAGCCTGCATCCATGAGGTCCTAGAACTGAAGGGACCCAGAGAGCTTCTGTGATTCAGGACCGCACTGTTCATCTGAGGACAAAGGTTGATAGGGATGGGGGGTGGGCACAAAGTTGGCTACAAAAGAGTCATTGTTCTTTTGTAGTGCCCCTCCCCCCGACTCTCTGAGCATAACATAGTCATATTTAAATGATATTTTTGGAATTTATCTTTTAAATTTATTTATCACAGAAATACAACTCCAACAGTAGAAGTCCTAGACTGAGAGGAGAGTGAGGATCTTAGTAGGCCACAGGAAAGCTATCTTAAAACGTTCACTTGGTCAATATTTACTGAGTACTTATTGTACTTTGTTCATTGTTTTAAACATGTAAGACAAAGGCCTGGGGATGGGAAAGGAGGGATCCTCTACTGTTGTTTTGCTAAATGGACATGGTGTCAAACTGTCTTCTAATATTTATGTTTATATGTTGGAGGCCAAGTCTTAAGTGTACCCCTGCCCCAGTTTGAAACAACCAGGTGGCCTTGTAAAAACATGTTTTTCTTGCCCTGATTTACTACATTTTACTTCCTTATCTTGTGAAACCACCAGGGCTCATGACTGTAGTAGAAATTCCCCAGCAGGGCCTTGCCGCCTTCCATTCCCCCCGCCTTCTCTCCACCCTTTACCTTCCCCCACCTTCCACTTTACTATATTAACACTGTGTGATTGCTCAATAAAAGAGACTTGATCAGAATACTGTCTTGTCTCCATTTCTTCATGCCCCCTGTCTATTCATTCCTCCAGGTTCAGTCTCGGTGGCCCATGCTGTTGCTCCGCGGGTCGGGGCATCTCTGGTGTCCAACGTGGGGCTTGAGGAAGACCACCGAGAGGAACGTCAACCACAGAGAGCCTGTGCAGGCACCCCCCATGAACCCCCGAGATCACCAAGGAACGACCGCCGTGAGACAGATAGGTAGAAGAGAAGGTAAGGTTGACGTACCCAATAGATAGGCATTGTTAGTGCTTGAGATTCTCAGTCCCACAATAGGGAGGGACCCCAGCTCCTGAGAAATTGCCAGCTTGCTTGGAGTAGGAGGAGCGGTGTACTTGTTCCTTCTAAGCCATCCACCAAAGATCTACGGTTACTAACAGGAGACCGGGTCTGTCACTTGTTCCTTCTAAGCCGTCCACCGAAGATCTATGGTTACTAACAGGCGACTGGTCTGTCGGGTGTGTGTCAGCACTTATACTGACCAGTGAGGCTCACTCAAGGGCGATTCTCAGACAGCATGGGCAACTCTTTGGATTCTCAGGGACAATTTCTTCAGGGACTCAAGGAGTCCCTCAGAGCACGAGGGATTAAGGTTTCAGGAAAAGATCTTAAACAATTTTTCTCCTTTATTCATGATACATGCCCTTGGTTCCCCCTGGAAGGGACAATCGACCAAAAAAGATGGAAAAGAGTAGGCGATGCACTTCAGGATTATTATCGGACCTTTGGACCTGAGAAGGTTCCTGTAACTGCCTTTTCTTATTGGAACCTTATCCGAGAAATCCTTGAAACCCATACCTTAGACCCAGATATTCAGGAAATCATTAAAAGGGGAGAGGAAGTCCTCAAGGATGGAGCACGTGTAACAACGCCGTGCGAGGAACTGCCCCCCGGGAGCGAGAGCCCACCTGAATCACAAGTAGTAGAAGAGAAGAACAACTTCCCAGTCCTTGAACCTGAACAGACCAACATTAATAGGGACTCCCCACACAGGAGGGAATCTACCCCAACCTTGCTCCTTACCAAAATTCAGAACTAAAAGAACCTTCTGAAGGCTCTAGGCCACCACCTTATAATTATAACTTCCCCCTTTCAAAAACACCACGCTCAGATCCCCTTCATCGGGCCAAAGTTTCCCTTACCCAAGATGTTTCCTCTCTTCGTAATATTCTTGAACAAAAGAGGGAACATCTGCAACTAGTCAAGGAAATACAGGCTCTTCCGCTGCTGACTGCCTTTGGCATCCTAATACGAAACACCGTTATGCCAAGGCCATGTGGAAGGATCCCCTTATTAATAAATGGAAAGGGCCAGACCCTGTCCTCATCTGGGGACATGGGGCAGCATGTATATATGACACACAAGAGGAGGGTCCACGATGGCCACCTGAACGCCTTGTCAAACCCCTCGACACTCCTCCTTCAAAGAAGGAGAAAACCAGTCATGACCATGAGTCCAAGGAGAATGCGCCTCCTTGAGGGAGGAATTCTCTTTTCTTTCAGGCAAATGAAAAACCCCGGCTGGAAAATACTTGGTACCATCATCTTCCTTGCAGCTACAGCAGTTTTCATCTTTATGGTCACCATTGTCATCCTTGACGTAGTACAACAGATAAAAGAGTTGGAACTGAGAAAAACAAATTCATCCTCTTCACCATGAAACAACTGGTAACTGCATTTTTCCCTCTTCCCCTCCCTAAAACTATCATGTTCCAATTTATCTTATTGGCCATGTCTATACAAACAAGCAATCAAAGATTTGGAGACCCTAATGCAGTAGCCAAGAGGCTTAAGGCTCAATATGGAAAACCCTGTGATTGTAGAGGTGGGGTCTACAAGGCCTTCACGGCTCCCACCAGGGCATTTTTTACCAGACAGGCTGATTGTGGGGATCGCCAGGTCTTATCATGTTCCAATTTATCTTATTGGCCATGTCTATACAAACAAGCAATCAAAGATTTGGAGACCCTAATGCAGTAGCCAAGAGGCTTAAGGCTCAATATGGAAAACCCTGTGATTGTAGAGGTGGGGTCTACAAGGCCTTCACGGCTCCCACCAGGGCATTTTTTACCAGACAGGCTGATTGTGGGGATCGCCAGGTCTATATGATGTATTATACAAATACCAACAACCCATCTCACAGATTTCAGCAATGGGTCTGTATACTTAAGCCCAAGGTGATCCCCCCTGCTAATGGCCAGCCTGGCCCCTG
>NW_008337640.1:1115041-1180991 GCF_000622305.1 Nannospalax galili | reverse complement strand
TTATGTGCAGCACTAAAAGAAGAATGCTGCTTTTATATAGACAAAACAGGGGCAGTAAGGGATAGTATGAAAATTTTAAGAGAAAGTCTAGACAAAAGAAAAAAGGAAAGAGATTCACAAACACCCTGGTATGAAAGCTGGTTCTTGGGCTCTTCTTGGCTCACTTCTCTCTTACCAGCCATAATTGGCCCCTTAATAGGATTATTACTTTTAATTTCTTTTGGACCTTGGGACTTTAATAGGCTTACTAGACTTATTAAACAACAAATTGATTCACTACTCTCTACAAATTCATTACCAACGTTTAGAAATGACAGATCCTGATGGTCCAGCTTATGATGGATCACTTAGATCCCCCCCAGCAACAACTACAGACTTATAAACGGCCTTCTTAGGCCCCACTCCCTCTCACTTCCATCAAAAACCAGACTAGCATGAGGTTGGTACATTCATCTTTGCCCGCCGAGCTTGACTGGCAGCCAGAGATGGGTAAGAGAAGTGGCCCCCTCACTAAAACACCTAAGACAGGAGGGCTGCCAAAGCTGCGGCCTCATCTCATGATGGATGTATGATTTGGGGGAGATCCCTTCTGACCTAAGACAGGTGCAGTCACCCGGGCAGGGACCCAAGGGCCCCTCACTGCTCTGCCTCATCTCCCCAAAAGTACCAAGAGCAAAACTGTGAGAACTATAGCCTCTCATGGGAGGAGTCTGGATTACCTTTATTAAAGTAGAAGGGAGGAGATGTTGGAGGCCAAGTCTTAAGTGTACCCCTGCCCCAGTTTGAAACAACCAGGTGGCCTTGTAAAAACATGTTTTTCTTGCCCTGATTTACTACATTTTACTTCCTTATCTTGTGAAACCACCAGGGCTCATGACTGTAGTAGAAATTCCCCAGCAGGGCCTTGCCGCCTTCCACTCCCCCTGCCTTCTCTCCACCCTTTACCTTCCCCCACCCTCCACTTTACTATATTAACACTGTGATTGCTCAATAAATGAGACTTGATCAGAATACTGTCTTGTCTCCATTTTTTCATGCCCCCTGTCTATTCATTCCTCCATGTTCAGTCTCGGTGCCCCACGCTGTTGCTCTGCGGGTTGGGGCATTTATATCCATAGATCAATGGTACTCTTAACCTAGGTCAGAGAAGCTTCTTTTTACAGTGGTCAGTAGTTAATGCAAAGATTCCTAACTGGTCCAAGTGCTGAGAATAAAGATAGAACAGCTATAGGCTCAGTGAACACTGCAGAAGTATGGAAAGAGTGTAATTGACCTAGGATGGGGAGGAGTGTTGTGAAACGCTGTTTTCTAGACACAACATATCTGGTGCACGCATAAACTCATAGCAGCTATGGTTACCTGCATAAGACCAACACAAGACCAAGACAGTCAGCATTCCAGCATGGACCAGGAAGGGGCTCAGGAGCCCTCATCTCCAGCTGCAGAGCTGCTGTTCATTAACACCTGCTGAGGGAAAGGGAGTCATTTTTGTCTATGGCGTAGCACTGGCAGGTTGCCCACGCTCCAGTAAGTAACTCCTTACTCATGCGAATACAGGCAGCTCTAATTAAACTGAGTGAATCACAAAGTAGAACAAACCAAAGACATGAAAGTATAGAGGGACTTCTTGGGAGGAGGAAGAAGAAGAAAGAGGGCTTCAGCAGAAGAGGGTACTGGGGGGAGGTGAAAATGACCAAAATTCATTTTATATATATGTATGACATTATCAAATAAAAAAGAAAGGCATATAAATGGCCAATAAATAAATGCTTGGAAAAAAGGGATAAAGAAATGTGTGCAGGGTGTTTGAGTAGCAGGAAGGAAGGAACTCTTCTTGGGGCAGGGCTGGGGGCGTTCAGGGACAATTTCCAGGAATGGGATTATAAGATGTATCTCCAGTGTGTATAGGGGTCCCTATAGGGTGGCAACAGAAGAGAGAGAGGGCAGACTAGGAGGCGGGAATAAGTTAGGATGTAAGACCCTGACCAGTCCTGATGCTGGAGAGCTGGGTAAGGACTTGAAGAAGACAGGTCAAGGTACACAGGGCCACCAGCAAAGAGCAGCTTCCTGCTCTGGCCAGCTAGGTACCGTATGAGGAGCATGGTATTTACGGTCCTGTGGAACCACCATTCGGTTTGGTAGGTGTCTGTCATCATGACCATCTCTTTACAGGTGAAGAAGCCAGGTCAGGAGAAGTTATATAACCTTTATAGCTGACCTGGTTCTCAACACAAGTAAACAGTTATATCTTAAAAAAAAATTATTTATTATTTTTATTTTATGTCTATGAGTGTACTGCCTGCATGTATGTAAGTGCACCCATGCTGTGCAGTGTCCAAGGAGATCAGAAGAGGGCGATGGATCCCCTGAAACTGGAGTTAGGATGTTGCTAGCCACCATGTGGGTGCTGGGAACTGAACCTGAATTCTCTGCAAGAGCAACCAGCGATCTTAACTGCTGACCCATCTCTCCAGGATCACAAATAAAGTCATTCTTAATTACCTCTTTTCCTCTTACATAAACAATCTTATGGTTAGAGCACAGTTTGGAAGGTGCAGGAACACTAGGCAGGCAGGGAGGGGCTCCCCCTTGGGCAGGCAGGCAGAATCTTCTGCATTTAGCTTCAGGCAGGCCAGGATCCCCACGGGAAGGAAGGCAGCTTTGATTCCAGCTCAGTGATTAGAATTACCAAGAAAATCTCTACCTGGGTCTCACATCAAACATACTCATTTAATTGGGTCTGAGCATTAGGTTTTAAAAAGTGCCTCAGATAATTACAGTGTGTGGCCAGGCTTCTGTACTGGGCTGGCTGGCTTTTTGGGGGGAGGGAGTATCATTATTCTACAGATTTTCCTTTCTCCCTTGCCTCTGTCCATTTGTCCCTTTTTCTTCCTAAACTTTGTGCACATTTGGGTGACCTTAGGCCCACATACACTGTGACAGCTCACTTACAAGTTGACATTCATGTGTACTCTCCTGACGTCTGAACCCAGGCCTAGAGATGAAAAACCTAGTAGAGAAGCTGGAGAGGCATGTGACCTTGCAGACATACTAGTTTTCCCTGGAAGTGTTTGCCAGACTGGGCAACTGAGAAGGGTGGTTCAGGAGAAAAGAGAGCCTGTGTCATTGTGAAGACAATGGGGGGGGGGCATGACTCCTTTTCTAAGAGAAAAAGCTTTTCCTTTGAAGGAGCTTAGAGGCTGTAGTGGCCTCAGTGTCCAGTCTTTCAGAGTGCCTATAAGTTTCCCACGCCAAACTATTCCTTCTTCAGTTCAGGCAGGACAGATTGTAGATTAGTGAGTCAGGTACTATAAGAACCTGGGGGCACCCAAGAGAAAGCCTGTTCCATCATTTAATTTGATTTTCTTGTAGTGCTGGGATCAACCCTAGGGCCTCGCCCATAGTAGGCAAGCACTCCACCACTGGGCTATGAACCGAGCTTAAGTTGATTTTTAGATACCAGGAAAATTACATCAGGTGAGAAAAGATGTGTTACCTAGGAACAAGGGTTGTTCTTAGAGATGGGAGGAGGGATACCAGCATTTCCCAGGCAGGGGAAAATCTAGCAAGGTAAAGGAGCATCAACAGCAGGGAGCAGCTCAGGTGGTAATACACACCCATAATCTCCTGGAACCTGAGCTGGCTCAGGTGGGCAGACAGGGCAAGTCCAAGCTGCTTTCTGTTTCTCACACAGGGCTCCTGCCTGGCACTGATGACTCCGCAAACCTATCCACCTCCTTCTCCCGCCTATGGAACTACCACCTAGTCCTCAGCAAGTCCCCAGGCACCAAGCCAGATGCCGTATTTGTTGGGATGCTTTCCCCTTTTCCAATGTCAAAATTAATTTCTTCTTCATTTGCACAGCTATTTATTCCTTGCTGTTTCCTGTGCACGTGAGTGTGCTCTCTACTTTGACTTTGAGCTTCTCTTTGCCTGGGAGGCTCCTCCCCAGATAGCCTGGGACTTCCTTTGTTTTTATTCAAATGCTGCCTTCTCTGGGAGGACTCTCCGATTCTGCGGATTTAGGACAGCAGCCAGCTGTGAATCCCCTCTCTGCTTTGTTTATTTCCTCTATGTGGCCTGTTGTCATTCTAACCTCATACTAGAATCCCACACCAGAATGACACCGAGTAGGTACTCAGTGCATACTGACTAAGTCACCACGTGCTAGGGCAGTTGTATGAATGAATATCTCACTAGATTATGTGCCTCCCCTGTGTCTTCCTTGTATCTCTCACAAGGCTTAGAATTTAATGTTTTGTTGTATTGAAGCAAATTAGGTATTAACTTGAAATCCTTCAGCTTCTTCCGAGGGGGCAGTTTGTTTGCTGGACTGTTGGCTACAGTGATATGTTGACCTTTTAAAATGTTTTTGGCACTGGTTCACTTCAGATTACAATTCAAAGAATCTCTGTCAATTTAAAGCTTTGTTTAGTTCAAGATCAGGTTGCTGTGGAGATCCTGCCCTTCATTTTTGCAATCCACGTACATAAGGCCTTCTGGACATTTTCATGGAGTTAGGCCTGGGGGTATTTTTCTTGTTTGGCTCTATACCTTTCTCATTCCTTTTTAGCTGTTTCAATTATAATTGCTGAGGCTGAGAGATGGCTCAGTGATTGACAGTGCTTGCTTTCTTGCAGAGGACCCAAGTTTGATTCCTAGTACCCATGTGGGGTGGCTTACAACTGCCTGTGACTCTAACAGTTGGTGGTCTGACATCCTTTTACTGGCATCTACAAGCACCTCTGCCCAACATACATGTATACACACATACAAACACACATGCACATACACATAAAAATAAAATAAAGAAAATAATTACAATTGCTACAAAAATGCTATTTATGGAGTACCAAGAAGCCTGGCATTTTTACAAAGGATTACCTTGGGAGGGGCTATCAGTCTTCAATATTTTGCCTTTTCAATTTTATTTATTGAGAGAACATAGCATATCCTTCTGAGGAACTATTACCAAAGTATCATTTTCCTAAATGAATATGTGGGTATGGCAGCACAATGAATCTCAGCAATCTAATTTCAATGACTTTCTGGATAACAGCAGCATCCAAAGTAGAAACTAAAGAATCTCCTCTTGAACAGGCTGTCTGGAAGAGACTTTTTCTTTCCTAATAGAAACAATTCCCATCTCCTGGGTATCCCATTTACAGTTTTAAAGTACAAAAGTCACAGTATCCTTGATTTAGCTCTTAAAACAATATTTTTTGGTTTATTTTATGTGTATGAGTGTTTTGCCTGCATGTATGGAAGTCTACCATGTACGTGCAATGCCTATGGAGGCCAGAAGAGGGCATATGATCCCCTGAAACTGGAGTTACAGATGGTTGTTGGCTGCTGTGTGGATGCTCTAAACCAAGCCAGGGTCCTCTGCAAGAGAAGCCAGGGCTTTTAACGACTGAGCCATCTCTTCAGTCCCTGGATTTAGCTCTTAGGTGCTGGGAAATAGCACTGTATACAGGAAAACCAACTGTGTTAAAGTGATGAGACAGACACGTTTAAACATGTCACAGGAACAAGAATGTCTGAAGTTCTAGATGTGAGGTATATGGTGTTTTCTTTTCAGAGTGCCAAGTACTGGGTTTTTGGCACTCTGAAAAGATTGGCATTGCTTCATTACTATAATATGTACTAAACTGGTACGGTAAATACAAAGTTGACCATACAAAAGAACGCCGGGCATGGTAGCACATGCCTTTAATCCCAGCACTTGAGAGGCAGAGGCAGGTGAATCTCTGTGAGTTCGAGGCCAGCCTGGTCTACATAGTGAGTTCCAGGCCAGCTGGGGACACAGGGAGACCCTGTCTCAAAAAGACGGAAAAAAAAAAAAACGAAACACCAGGTAGTGGCAGAGTAGAGAGAATGAGAAAACCTTTCCCATGTACTATCTAGAACTTGTTAGAAGTCTAAGTGGCTGCTCTAAGGAACAGAGATGTGCTCTTTTATTTGTAAAAGTTCACTGTCCCAAGTGCTAACAAGACACTAGACTAGTTTCTTTTCGGTTTGTGATATGAGGGACTAGACAAGACCAGAGTTTCTCAAGCATGTTGGTTTATCCTGGTTGTCAAGTGGATTGTATTGATAACTGCATGGAAGGTTAGTGCAGCACAGTAGGTGTGTCTGAGGGCGTTTACAGTGGTGGCTAACTAGGGGACCTGCCTTGAATGTTGGCAGTGCCATCCCCTTGGGTGGAAAAGGAGGACATCAGCTAGCCCAGCATCCTCTCTACCTCTCTTCCTGCTCTGTTATGTCACACTCCCTGCCACGGTAGCCTGAAACCTCTGAAACTGTGAGCTAAAAAAAAACATTCCTTCTTTACATTGCTTAGGCATCTTGTCAGTGAGCAAAGACTCTGACACATTAAAAAGATGCAGACCATTGGTTACTATTGATGAAACATCAACATGGCATTTGGTAACACTGACCAAGGAGAATTCTTTTGTCCTAGTTCTTTTTAGAGTCTACTACTTAATCGCTGGTGAAAATCTCAGTCAGAGACTACACGACTTTAATACCTCTCAAGCAGTTTCTAATAAGCATCACAGTAAGACCTAGCTTTCAATTTCTGATGTAAGACTAGAATTTAATAGTAACTTCACTTTGTTTATTTTTCTTTCTTTTTGATGCAAAATCTTACTATGTATCCCAAGGTGACTTAAAACTCACAATCCTCCTGCCCATACCTCCTGGGTTCTGGGATTACAGACTGTATTTTTTTTTTAATTACCTTGGTTCTATGTAAAGCATTACTGGCTTTTATCTTTAATAATGTCAAACAATTTATAACAAATGCCCGTAGGTAAAAGAAGTTTGTGGTGTAGCAAATAATTATGAAAATGGTGTGTTGAGCTCATTGAAATCATGAAGTTGGTGATTGGCTAAAATATGAGATGCATGAACTATTGACATGAACCAGAAAATCTCTGAAGACTACATGCCCTGGTTTCCTGAGATTTCGTTTGTGAGTCAACTGAAGACAGAAAGTTGAAAACATTGTTGACTCCTCCCGTCCCTCTCCTGGCTGTGGCTCCATCAGACCGCTCTCACAGCACATTCAGATTTTCTCCACGTGCCTCTTGGACAGAGGTGATGATGAAGCACATGGAAAGGCTGCTCTGTAAGGCAACAGCTGCTCTTAGCTTTCAAAAGGGAAGCAGTGTAGGGCAGAGGCAAAAGCCAGGGTTTGAGAGCCGAGCAACCCTGCATTAACTAGTGGTGTGCTTTTTAGCAAGGATTTTAAATTTTATTTGCTTTAATTTCCTCATCTGTAACTTTTCAGATTGCTAGAAGAATTTAATAACATAGGATTAGCAGCCATGTCTGGAACGTATCAAGTATGATTTAATAAGCAGTGCCTCTTATTCATAGGGAAACATAATAGCATTTGAAACTAACCTCCTATACACAACTGTAATATCAGATGATATTCTGATTTCGATACTTCATTTAAATGTACATATTAAATTCATCACCGGAAGTCTGTGTCCCTCAACCTCACTGGCCTCAGTAAAGCTCCACTTAACAAAAATGCACTTCAGAAACCTAGATTGATTCTAAATAGCTTCTTTTATTTTTCTTGTCACTCAAAGATCAAGCTGTATTCACAGCAATGCCATGCATGGCTGGAAGCAGTGCAGTGCATTAACTGAAGAGTTTTATCATGTAAATATAGATACTAAATTTGTTTTTCAACATATCAGTAAATCAGCGATGAAGAAGTTATTTTTCAGATCTCCATATTCCATGTAATATTTATAGCCTCTGAATCTATTTAAAGCCAAGCATACCAGGGATAAGAAAAAGTTCCACAAGGAGAGAAATAAATATGCTAAATGTGTGCAGTATATCTGTCCTCTGAGGCTCAAGCATGCATTCTGTAGTGCCCAGGGTCTGGGAGTGAGAGCTAGGCTGCATTTTTCTGGTTGGTCTTTTTAACTATAAAAGTGATAAATTATAAATGTTCCCAGAGCCAGCCAAGTATGACAGTTTTAATTTTCATTTTAACAATATGTACAATACCAAATGCATGAAACTCAGTTGGAATATGACAAGGTTACAGTTTACTGGGAAGGCTGAGAAAGTGAGCCTGCCCTACCTGCTCATTAGCTCCAGTCCCGTGGATACCATTTAGGGACTGTCAATAATGCCAGCATCTTGCCACATCACTGTCTGTATTCCATCTAACATAATGGTTTACGTGTTTCTCTGCACACAAGCTTTCCATGCATGCCAGTGACCACCAGACTATTTTAGTGATGATCAGAACCTTCATTTGAATAAACAAATACTTTCCAGCTTGTTTTTCTATCGTGTGTTTCTTGTTCATTTCCTATAGCTGACCCTGTGAAATGCTCTTATTATTTCTTGATATAGAGCTCAATCTCTTTTTGTTCTCATAACATAATGCATGGATCTTTCGTTTTTAAGACCTACACTGCCTCCCTTCCCTCATCATCCTTGCTTCTTAAGCTTTTCTGCTTTGAGGCATCACTGGTTATTTCAAGGGTGACATTATTCTATCTTTGTAGGGAATTCTCAGTGGGGGGTGTGAGGAACATGCCACTTAATGAGCTTGTGCAATTACAATTATGATTTAAGTAAAGCTGAAAAAGTTCTGGATGGAACAAGGTTTGAAGTTTAGGATTGCAAACCAGTGAAAGGAATGGCCAGCATCAGAAAGGAAACCATAAGTTGCTTTGCCTTGCTCATTGGATAGCCTTTCCACGTGGAAACTGGACATGGTCATATGGCAGGCATTCAACATATGAATGGCTGATAGGAGAGAAAGAGTGCAGTGTGAAGGTAGGTGAGGATAAAGTAAACCTTATGAGCCAGTTGAGGCTTTTGCTTTATAACATAAAGAAATCAATTTCTTTAAAGTTTTTAAAATTATTATCATCATTATTATTACTAATACTGTGTATGTGTGGGGGAAGAGTGTGGTATGACCTCACTTGCCATAGCTCTTTTGTGTGCAGATCAGAGGAAAACTTTATGGAGTAGGTGCTCTCTTTCCATCTTTATATGGGTCTGGGGATCAAACTCGGTCTTCAGGCTTGTCCAGCTAGATTTACCCACTGAGCCATCTCTTCAACCCATGAGAATTATTTCAACCTTGGGATAGTCTCTGATAAGTAATAGATTAGTCCCATACTAGGACCTCTAATGAAACTCTCCCAGAGTTCCTGCTGTATGATGAAACACAGTCATGTAAAAGGGAGACCTCTATCTAGAAGACAGTACTTAAGCAAATGCATCTTTAGTATTGTGATGGCCAATCATCTCTTACAACTTGGCTAGACTTTGAAGCACCTAGCAGACACATCTCTGTTGGGTCTGTGAAGGCACTTCCAGAGACATTTGTCTGAAGTAGGAAGACCCATCTTGAATGTGGGAGGCACCATCCCATGGGCTAGGGTACCAGGATGAATAAAAAGGAGAAAGCAAGCTGAGATCCAACATTCATCTCCCTCTGTTTCCTAACTGTGAACTAACCCAGTATGACCAGCTCTGAAGCTTCTTCCCACCCCCAAATGTTGGAATGACAGGTGTAAGCCACCATGACCAGCTTCAAAATTTAATTTTGTTTGTTTTGCTGTATAGCTATGGCTGGCCTGGTTATTGCTAATTAGATTAAGCTGGTATTGAACTTGGTGTGTTCCTCTTGTTTTCTGCCTTATGAGTGCTGGGATTACAGACATCCACCAGCACACCTGGCTAAAGTTTTCATTCTATCAATTACTCAAAAATTGTCCCAAGTGAATTAAAACACTGCCCAAAATTGTTCCCAATCTTCTACAGGATCTAGATTTAGGAAGTTGTTAGTAAGAGAGACAGCCTTAAAATACAGTTCCCCTTCTGGGTTAGATCAGCGCATAGCTGTAATGAGTCTTTTTGTGCTAAAAGGACACTTGGGCACTTTTGGCTACTGTTACTTTTAGATTAAAAAAAAGTTTGTGTTCTATAAGGAAGAAAAATGGCTAATTATATTTTTAGCTGTTATCAAACATTCTTACTGAAAACTAGTCTTTTGCTTAATAAATAGGATTTAATAATACTAATATAAATGGAATTGATTTAATATTTCCAGTACAGTGATCTGTTTTGGATGTTCTAAGGGGCTATTTGAACCTGTGCTGTTCCTCATGCACTGTGCTGTTTTCACAGGTCTAGATGCCAGAGCCTACATGCACGCAACCATCAATACAAAGAGTATACAGTTCAACTCTGTTTAGCTCCAGTTGCACACAATATAGGACTGTTGTTCACTGTGACTTCTTAATATTTTCTAAGAAGGCAATCTCATAAGCAAATGCATAAGACCCACCTGCTGTTTTGACTAAGTATATCAAAATAACTATTTTCTTCGTATGTAACAAACTGTACAAGCACTGTTTATGGGGAAGAGACCCTGGGGGGAGCTGTTACACATAGAGTTTAAGAAGACTGCAGAGAAAAACCCTGTGTCATCTTCATTCAAGATGTGTGTGTGTGGGGGGGCAGTGTGATAGCAACTGGGTGTGGTGGTGCCTGCTTTTAATCCTGACAGACACAGGTGAATTTCTCTGACTTTGAGATGGCTGGGACTGCTCAGTGAGCAAAGAGAGGGGGAGGGAAGAATTTGGAGGTTCATAAGCCAATTGGGTGTGGTGAGAGGAGGAATGGGAGATTTGTATTCTATGGAGTATAATCTTTAAAAAAAATAGTTCAAAGGAGGAACACCTGAGTTAGAACATACATTCAATAATGCATTACGACCCTAGAAGAACACAGTACCATTTTTGGTCATATTTATTTATTCATTATAAGCATAGATGAGAACAGCCTAGAAAGCACAATGAAGGGGTCTTATGTGAATTATAGTGAAAAATATTTTTTGGACATTTTCACAACTCAAAATATTTTGCTTTTTCTTCAAAATGGAAATGCTAGTATAAATAAGAAGATAAGCTCCTTAATATCTCTTCACCTTATGTTTTTATAGCTTATTCAAAGCATGAATCAGAAACACGAGGCATATACTGTCTTGCCTCTGTAAATTCTAAAGGAGTTTTTTGAAGTTGTTTAAAACAAAGCTGATTTTGATCAAACACAGCATCCACACATGCTGCTGATGAAGCAATGGTACATGCCTTCCCAACCGACTGTGCAGAGTAAGAATGTTTTGGTATTGTTTATTTTGGGTAACATGGTTTAATTCACAGAACAGCTATCTGAAACCTAATAATAACAAACTTTTCTATGGCAGGGTTCTAGTTGAGCTTTCAGATCAAATGTCTGTGTTCTTTGATCTTTGTTGCTCAGATATCCTCATTACGTGGAACAAAACTGAGCAGGTGTTTGATTGTTTAGTTAGTACTGGAAGGTGAGCTGGGATTAAATTGTTATGACATAGCTTTGTTTTAGGCTTGCTGACTCTGGCTGAATTTGGAATAATTGTGTTGAGGCAAGAGCAATCTTGCTAAGTACAATAGGACTCTGAAAAGCTTGGCTCCAAAGCTAATGGACTGCAGCTACCATCTGTGGGATTGAAACTAAATGCCTCTAAAAGAAATAGTCATAAATGTAACTAGCCATCTTGCTGATTAGCTTGCTAGTGGATAGGATTCCAGTTGCCTCAATGAACCAGTCCAGCCTCTCTCTGGAAGGCAATAGTAGATGAGTAAACATTTGTTTCTGAATATGTGTTTGCCTATAAGTTCCAATGTCTTCAAAGCCCTGCTGACAAAAGACACAATCAAAATTTTCAAAATTAGAAAATTGTGTCAACACTTCTCAAACTGTAAATTAAAAGAGGAAACATAAGTTCTTGTGCCAGTGTTTATAAAGGTTGCTTTTTTCTAATCCAATGCATTTATCCATAATCACATCTCTTGTTCTCTGGAACTGGTAATTTCAAACATGTTTCTTAATTTATCCAAGATAAAATTTTAGCCTCAATTCTCCATATTAGCACACATATATGTTTTGAAAGAAAAAGAATCAATGCTTGAAAGCACGTGCTCGTGTTCCTTATATCATGTTCACCCACACCGCACACACCCCTGTTAAAGATCACTAACTGGGGCGTCAGCTGTGGCTCCGTGGTAAAGCACTTGCTTCCCATACATGAGGCCCTGGATTCAATCCCCAGCAACACACACACACACACACACACACACACACACACACACACACACACACGCATCATTATTAACATGTCTACATTCTTAAATTGTAAAGAACTTCAGATCTCAGCATTCTAAGCTATAGAGGACACCACTCTCTACTGAAATCCAGTTAGTTATATGTAAAATTTCAGGCAATTAGGAATAATTCCATTGCTACCTGAGCTGAATATGAACTAGTTTTATAAAGCAGGAGGAGTTTGAAATCTTTAGGCAGATTTCCAGATTTATTTTTCTTCTTAGACATTCACTGTGTCGCTCATGAATTCTAGACGCTAAGGTGGATTTGCTGACAATCTGTCAGGACAGAGGTCAGCAGTGACTGCTCTCCTCTACACACTTTTCTTCTCATGGTCCAATCTCTTCATGCAGGTGCAATCTCAGAAGCCTGCCCCTTAACCCCCTAGTTCTCATTTCAACAGGGCAGATGCTGGGACTCAGCATCATGTAGTCCTGGCTGCTGTAGACTTCAGCCTGTGCCTCGAGCCATGATAGCCAAGCTTCTGCCTTTCCTTAACTTACCGGCTAACAGCTTAGCTACCTGAGCATGTTGTAACAATCCATTTTGTGTGTGTGTATGTATGACATGTTCTCACATATCCTAAGCTGTAGGCTAGGGATGACCTTGAATCTGATACTCCTGACTCCTCTTCTGAGTGCTAGAATTATAGCCACTAGGTAGTTATTCAGTTCTGGATACTGAACCAAGGGCTTGGCCCATGCCAGGCAAGCACTACTCTACCAATTGAGCTATATTCCCAGCCTCTGTCAGAGCAATCCAACATCAGTTCAGCTGGTCCCACTTTCTCTGTCCCTTTTGACTCAACAATGAATTGATGTCTTGCTTTTGATCTCCAGCCAATGTTTGGGACCCTGCTGCATATCTTCTAGAATTTTCCAAGGTGCTATGTTTGACTTGTTCTTTGTCTCCTTCTTTCCCCAGTGCATTTACTTAGTAGTTATAATGTGGTCCCTGCTACCAAGATATTGGATGCTATCCTTGAGTTTAGGCTTCCTCAGGCTACTGGAATATATCTTCCTGCATGTTTCAGGTTGTTGAGGAAGAGTCAGGTCATCTGTCCTGCTGAAGTCTAGCTAGATGAATTATGTTCAGTAACCCAACAGTAACAACAAGTTGGAATACCAGGTTCCATTTGAGTTGATTATGCGTCCAAATATTTCCAAATGTCTGTTTCTACATTTCCATTGATACATTCTTTCTTTCAACCCACCTATTGAAAAAGCCCATCCCCTCGTCTGGCAAGATTTACCTGACACTTACTTTCATATTTGTGTTTACAGCTAGACAGATTCCCATCACCTTATTGTTAGAGAGATGAAGTTTTGTCCTGTTCTGTCATGTTCTGCTTTATGCCAATCTGGTTAACTCTTTCAAGGCCAAGCAGAGAAGACAGAAGGGACAGTAAGGCAAAGCTATCAGTCTTGCTCCAAAAGTAAGTACTTTCCAGTTCTGTTACTTCTGCTTCAAGCCCTTGGAGTCTCACTTTTCCTTTCTCTTTTTGTTCTATCAGAACAAGGACTCATGAGTGGCTGCTTTGGGAATGGTTAATGCTTCCCTCAGAACTCACAACAATCCTACAGCCTGTGTAAGATCAGACCCATTTTGGGGACGGCGAAATGAAGATCCAGAAAAGTTACAATTACCTTGAAACTTGATCTTGGGTGTTCAGGTTGTTTGAAGTGGGTAACAATGAGTAGAGGAGGTTACATTGCAGGCACAGAGGGTTGGGAGCAGCTCACTAGGGCTCAGGCATGGTTATTGTGAGGCAGGCAGACAGACACATAGGCAAATCCAGATGCTGCAAGTTTGGCTTTTGGCTTTTGGTCTGTTAGCGAACATCAGGGAGGTAGGAGGAGATGTGTGAGTGTTGAAGGCTCTGTTTGGGATGGTTCAACTCTTGTCCAGCTCTGATCCATGACAGTGTGATTAGAGAAATCTGTGATTAATTGTTGCTTCCTGTCTTAGGAAGTGGGGAGGGGAGTGGGAGCATGCTTGCTTATATTCATATCTAGCTCATCTCGGTTTCAGATCAAATCCTCCAGTCGGCTATTCATAACTACAAGGGAACCTCAAGGAGGAGCAAGCTGGTAAAATTGGCTTGGATATATCAAAGCAATACTAATTGTAAATATGACTTGCTTGCCGTATTTGACTAGAGTTCTTGACTGGCTGACAAGACGACCCCATGCTGTTACATCTGATTTAGTCCCTGGCTGTGCCATCTGGTCTCCTTGCTTGGGGAAGACAGGGGTAGTGATACACAGCAGGTAGGCACTCCTGCCACAGATACTTACTGGTCATGCTTCTTCCTGAGATGAAGTTCATGTAGCGGGAGGCAGGATTTCTATTTCCTCTGCCAACTGCTACCTCATAGGACTCTCCCACAGGTCCTCTCCTCCCCTTCCCAGGACTTTCTAGTCACTCAATGGCTTCAGTATTTCCTCACTGAGAAACAAATTTATGCTTATTATTTTGTAGTGCAATATCTCTTTTGTTTAACGCTGATTTATTTATTATGTATTGTATTTTATTATGATACTAAATTTTGATGACTACTTAATAAAGTGTCTTTTTCTTTAGTCCCTCCCCAGACTTTAAGCGACTTGCAGAGATGTAAATAACACAGTATAAATGAATATAAAGGAGCAAGGAGAAAATAAGCTGTTGAAGACAAGCTTCTTGCAGTGTTAGAGAGAAAAAATATTAACTGTTTGTTAATCAAGCCAGTGGACTACAGTCAAAATGAAAAAGAAAAAACAAACAAGCACATCCCTCTAGTTCTCCTGAGCCAATGCAGGAAAATATGGATTTCAATCCCAGTCTTGGTACTTATTACATGAAACCTTAGGCAAATTGCCTAGTTTTTTCAGATTCTGACTTTTCCTTTTTTTCGTCAAATGGCTGTCATTAGGGTGTTGACCTCTGGCTCTGATGGAGATTAAACATGAGCAGAGTGTATGTATGTCCTGAGCCCAATGCCTGGGTCATCCTGAGATGGACCCCATCAGGACAGGAGGACAGTGATGCAGGAGCTGGGAGGCGGGGTGAGGGGTGGTAGCATCGCTCTGCCACAGACCATGCCAACTGCCCCCGAGTCCTTTTCTGAACCACTGTAGGAAGGTGCAGAGTTCCTAAATGGACCCTTGTATACCTAAGCAACCTCAGATATTTTTAAAAGAAAACTTTCCCAAACACAATCCTTCTCAAATCTCTTCTAAACACAAATGTCATATTCTAAACTGGGCTTGGGCTTGGTATAAAACGGGATGATAAACATATAGATTCAAGTGGAAACAGTGTTCTTATAAACCCCTAAACTAATTTTCTTTACTTCACCCTGGTGTACCAACAGGAACGGCTGTAGAAATGAATGAGCCAGTCTGGGTGGACGACAGTAAATAACAGCCACCAGGAAAAAAATCCTGAAGAAAATTAATTTTCAACAGTGGAACAGAGGAGGGAACACAGAACTATGCTGCTCCTTCTTCTGATTTATGACACGTCCCCTCTTCACTTGAAATAATGAATCACTGGCTCTCCCTCCACAGTCTGCTCCCCGAGTTTGACTCTGCAGATGCAGATGCAAGCACAGGGACTTCTCTATTATTAGGAATTCATCTTTGCTATGTGTCCACATGGTCCTTTCTCTGTATTAAAAAATTACTAGAAGCAAATTGTTGAGTGACGAGCAACCCATTAAGACCCAAAGTAGCATGTAGGTTGTAGTTGCGATGAGCTTAAAAGTATGTATTTTCAGCGATGGGAAGTCGTGTAAACCTCTTAATGTTATGGCTGTGGACTGTGCTGAGTTACCCCACATGCCTCGGATTTCATGGACTCTAAGTTGTGTTTCTATTTAGTGTTTGTTTCCAGCTTATTCAGTGGCAGCCTCTTCTTAGCAAAATTTCCTCAGCTCTTGTCAAATCCAGCAGTTACACTCATAATGCTTGGCTCATTTTATGTTGAGGCAGCATCTGACGCTACTGGCGGTTCACTCCTTTCCTGTCATCATGATAAACGTTCCTCACATGGTCCCAGCACTGTGAGGCTGTTGCTTTTCAGTGTGCTTTGAGGGTCTTCTTCTACCTACATCTTAAAAAATTTTTTTTTATTTATTATTTTTTTTATTTTATGGGTATGAGTGTATTACCTGCATGTGTGTAAGTGTACCTGCACCGTGTTGTGCAATGCCTGAGGAGGTCAGAAGAGGGCATCCCTCTTGAACTGCAGTTACAGACAGTTGTTAGCTGCCATGGGGGTGCTGGGAATTGAACCCGGGTCCTCTGCAAGAACAGTCAGTGCTCTTAACTGCTGAGCCATTGCTACAGCTCCCCCATCTACATTTTTATATATTTCCTCTGCTCTAGATCTGTCTCCTCTATTCAAGTTTTGCTTAAGCTTCTTACTGCAGTCCATAGGTTGCTGAAACTATGTAAGTTACATCTAGATCTAAGATGACTTTCCTGAGCTTAGAGCTAGTTATCCAGCTAGTGTTCATCATTTAGATCTCTTTACTTGCCTCGTCTTCCACCGCTCACCTTTTGCAATCTCTTTCCCTTGCTTTCTTCAGAGCTGATGTTAGATCAAATGTGATGCTTTATACCCATCTTCTCCCTGTTTCTTCTGCTTTGACCCAACTTCATCCCCATTACCTTCTATTTGCTTTACTGACTCAGGCTTCCAGCTACTTCTGTTTCTAACCAGTTCCTCCCCATCTTGCATCAACAATGGCCTTTTCTTTTCTGGTGACAGTATCTCACATATCCCAGGCCTCAAACCCACTGTGTAGCTAAGGATGACCTTGAACTGCCTCCAAGTGCTGGGATTATATGTATGTGCTACCACATTAAGTTTATGCAGTGCTTTCTGGGTATCAAACCCAGAATCTTGTGCATGCTAAGCAAGCACAGTACCAAATGAGCTACATCCCCAGCCCAACAGTGGCCTTTATCATGAACAAATTTGATCAAAACACTCAAATTTAAAAAACATCCAATGTTTTTTCAGAGGTTGCATGGTGGTGGCCAGGGGCTAGGAGTGGGGATGGGAAAATACAGGGAGGTTACACTTAATAGTAACGTGTTATATATTTGAAGTTGTTAAGGGAACATGATTTAACTATTTCACATTGTAATCCATACAATAAAAACCTCATGTTGTATACCATATATATGTATATATGCATATATGTATATATATATATGATTTTTCTTATTAGCTACACCTTAATAGAAAACTATTATAAAATAAGGCAATGTGATGACTTCTAATTATCCTGAAAACAAAGTCCAATGTCAAGAAAATAAAGCTAAAGGAGGTGGTGGCTCCAAGAGTTCCGTGGTTCTTGGCAAGAGTGCTGTCTGACAAAGCTCCAGCCGAAAGCCGATGGCCGCTGCTCTTTCGGTGGAAATCCCTTCCCCAGTTACTCCTGGTTTTTGTAATTTGTATAACCTTCTCTTTTTTAAGTGTTCTGATAACCAACTCTGATGATGGAATGGGAAACAAAACCAGAGAAATCTCTGCTTTTAGCAGAATTATCATGTTACCAAAACAAAACAAAAGTGAAGTTATTTGGCTAAAGTCACTTGACAGAACTAGGACTCTGTGTGACATTCAAAACTCATGAAAAGCCATTTATCAAATGGATTAGTATTTTTAACAAAAATTTACTGAGGATGTATGCACACAATCCCTGTTCTGTTTCAATAAACTCAACTAGCTACAACGACAGAGGGACCATTTTGCATTTGGTTAGGCATTTCTACCAGCCTGGTAAAAATGTTCTGTATAATTGAGTAAAGCAGATAATTTTCCAGACCTTCTGCATGAGACACTGTAATTTCACTACTTAGCATAAAGCATGAATGCTCAGGTTCACTAAAGGCAAATCCAGATGCGAATGCAAATAGAGAATTATAATGAAAACCCAAAGAACAGACTCTACCATTTGCAGAAATTCTTGCCAATGATCTGTACTCTAAACAAGTACTGAATTACACATTTCTGGGTCTGAGAGAAACACAGACATTAATCACTTGATTCTTCCCAATTATTTAAAGCTTAAAGTCCAAAGGAAAATAACCAGTAGCTGTAAGAGATGACCAGAACTCAATAAAACTGACTATGGAGGGTAGATGTAGAGACAAGGCATTCCACTTTGAGGAATGGACTCAGCAGGGATGCTTTGCTTCCACCAAAAATACATATGAGAATACTCACATAAGCACTTTTGTGAGATAGCTTCACAGGAATGAACCTGGAGACCAACAGGGACCAGGAAGATGAAATATGATGTGTTTAAATAATGGCAATACTACTCAGCACTGAGAACAGAATGTAACATAAAACCGTAATCTCAAAAGCATTATCCTGAACAAAAAGTCATTGTTTTATTACCATAAAGTTCAAAATGCAGCCTAACCTAATCTATGATGTCCTGGCAGGAGAGTAGTTACTAGGGCTGAGGCTAAGAACTGGAGGGGACACATGATTGTTGGTGGAACGTTAGTGACTTCCCTTTCCTGGTCTGGGTACAGTTGTAGAGGTGTGCTCCTTTTGTGAAGAATTTTAGTAATCTCGCTTTCCCACCCCTGAAAAAAAATTCCAGAAAAACTGGCAGTCACATTATCAGCTCAATACATTATCAAGAAAAGTTCTGGCACCATGGGTAAAATTTGTGGAATGTTAAATCATAACGATGCTAAAATTAACATTTGCTCCAGTCATATCAACACAATTAATATTTAAATATGGAAAATGTTTGCCCAAGAAACAAATATGTTTGATGAGAAAACAAAATTTTCTTTGTTAGCACTTATTGGATTGAAGGTGGTAATGAGGAGGCTTCTGAAATGTGACTGAATTTGCTTAGGAGCTCTGTTTATGTAAGACCCAGAGTTTTGAGGGGTTGTATTGTTTAAAAAATCCTGTAGGAATAACAATAATTATAACAATAATAAAAAGGTGAACTTATTACAATGTTGCTCTGGCTGTCTCCAGTCCACACTTGCAGAATGCCTGTCATGTGATGACATTTCAAATACATCTGGGAGGAGTTAGGGATTGAAAATGAACAAAGTACCTGGGATATATGCATGAAATTCTCCCAAAGAAAGAATTTGTTTAAAAACGCATTTGAAGCTCCAGCCCCAGCTGATGATCTACTGGCAATTGATAGATGCTGAGAAACAGAGAGTCAGTTTTCCTTCCTGGTGTGATGTCTGGTAGGTTGAGCAGACTCCAAGGGATAGACCCATACCCAAGAGCACTTGGAAATACAGAGTAAATTTGATAGACCTTTTCAAAAAAGACAAACAGTAATAGAGGACAGGAATTCAGGGAGACGCTAGTAAAGTGGGGGTATAGAGGGAGGGCCAGGTCTGACTAGGATCAAAATACTTGCATGAAATTCTTTAATCAATAAAGCATTTTAAAAATGCATTTAATTTTCCCACTTACTTCCACCATCAGTAAATTATTCTTACTTTAAAAATGCATATCTGCTTTATGAATGGAGGTTATATATTAGACACACTTTAGAATTCCTCTGCTCAATCTTTGTCGTGTGGATGTACAAAGGATATTCTTTATATCTGGTTAAATGGGACATTACTTTTACATTCTTACTATCTTAGATACACTGTAGAGAAGAATGTCTAGGGAAATTGCTAGCAACATTTTATAATATCATTTTACAAAATATCTGTAGGCTATTGAATATTTCTAAATGCTATACAAAGCAACAAATCAGTTATGATAAAGGCATTTCATTAAAGGAAAGGCTTGAAAGTCATTAAGACTTAGAAAATTAAATAAAAAACCCCCACTACATTTAGAGAAAGCATTGAAATTGAAGTACTATTCTCGCTTGACGTAGCTGTATATAAACTTGTGCCAAAAAATCCTTAGAAAACATTAGCTTTTAGGGAAAAACACTTCTAATTCTTATTTTGTACTTTTTAAGTAATATATTCTTGCTACGACTCTAAAGCCTGTCTAAACCACCATTAACATTTTGAAAGAAAGTTCTCTAGTTCTTACCAAACAGAAATAAATAACACCTGACAACAGCATTAGGAAGCATAAACATAAAATTACCCATTATTAAAAACTGAGCACATTTTTCTCAAAGAAATATATTACTCAGCTGTAAAATAGTATGTTTGCCATTCACACTAATGTTTCAACATTATGTTCAATCTCCTAAAAAGCTGACATGGAAAATAATGGTGTAATAAACTAATTCATCATAATGTGCAAAAGAAACTGCTGGAATAAATTGTAATAACCTTTCAAAAACTAGCAGCTTTTAAAAGTATTAATTTCTACTCCAGATAATTGGAAAAGACACCTGGGTGGGTAGGCAATATTTTTTATGGGATTGCTCTGTCATGGGCTCAGATTGTCTCTGGACCCAGCAATGATCATTTAGCACTAAATGACAGTGAATCTTGCAAATGGGTCTTCCTAGATGGTGTTCGCCATAAATTACCAAACTCAGCTTCCCTCAAGGTCAGCTGTACTAAAGGGCAGGTATCAAACGGCCTTTGAGGAGACCTAGAGTGGTCCTCAGGTTCCCCATAAAAGGACAATAGTTGTGTTGGCTGCCATAAAATCAACTTAATGGACTGACAACATAAATTACTATCAAACTTTGACAACATTCCTTTCTAGAAAAGAGCCAAAGAATGCTTTTATATCAAAGCTGGGAAAATGGAAAACAATGCGTTTTGCCTCTGCTAGATCATAAATATTTTTAACAATGCTAAGTGGGGGAATGAATTAATATCAGAAGCTACAATATGTTTTACCTGCTACATTAAAAACAGCATCTAAGTAACACTGAAATGACACTTGCTTTTGGAAGGAACTGATGATATATGTATGATGTAGCCCCAGCTGGCCTGGAATTTGCTATGCAGACCAGGCTGGTCTCGATCTCACAGAGATCTGCCTGCCTCTGCCTCCTGAGTGCTGGGATTAAAGGGTGCAGCCCTCGATTTAAGAAACTGTACAGTAATACCGTGTGTGTGTGTGTGTGTGTGTGTGTGTGTGTGTGTGTGCGCGCATGCGTGCCAAGGAAACTTTCATTTATTTGACAATGTTTTATTAAACATAAACAACTAAAGATAATAGAGCTTGCTTTATATTCTTATTTTATCTGTGTATTCTACTGGACTCAGGCAGAAAATTAGAATCTTGAATTCTCACAATACCTTGAATAAATCATTGACTTCCTTTCTCTAAGGTTCTGGCTTTCTACTTGTAGAAATAAAATAATTATCTTGCTGAGACATTTTGAACACAACTGAATTAATCTTGAGAAGGCATTGTGAAACCTCCATATTGCTAGAGTATCATATTATTATAGCATATTTGTAAAAATACTCTACTCTGCTCTTAATTCACAGTTTTAAAAAGTCAGTTGGTAGAAAATATAACAACAGCTAATCTAAGGAGATGGAATTCAGAGATAAACAGAATATCACTGTTCAGGTGAATTTTCTTTATTCAATAATTGTGCTGCTTTCCTATAACAGTAGTTATTAGCAGTTGTTGTGTTAGAAAAAGGCTTAATTTATTGTCTCAGTAGATTTATAAGTATCTATTTTCTCTTGAAATGTTAGGATTTAACTGTATATTTTGGCAAAAGAAATGATGCATTGAATAAAAACATCTTCCATGATGGCATTTCAGGCTATGAATACTGTATATAATGTTTCAAGAGCCTTCTATACATTGTAAAGCGCACAAGTCCCCAGTGAGTAGAATATGTTTTGCCTCTCCCCATAGCTGGGCACAAAGTCACTCAAGTCTTTCTTTGTGCCATGCCTTCCATCTATTTCTTTCCTTCTGTTCTCACTGCACTTCTGTCCAGAACCTCATCACCTTGTACCTGAGTTACGGCAGCAGTTGTGCTGCCCTAGTCTCTTCCCCCAATCCATCCTGCCTCGTCCTGCCAAATTAATCTTTCTAAAAGCACTGCTTTAATTATGCCACTCCCCTGCTCAGAAATTTTCAATAACTGCCATCACGTGGAGGCCAAAGGCCAGAGTCTTTAGCTAGAATGAAGGCTTTCAGTATGTGGCCTCGCTGCCTTTTCGAAACGGTCATGTTTTCTTGAGGCACCCTGCACAAAACTTCAGGACAAGGGTACTGCCTCGCCTTACAAGCTCCACAAGATGCCTTCTGGCCAGCGCCTCCATACTCTCTATGGGTGGAGGAGAAGCCTCTTTAGACCCATATTCAGCACCTCCGGCTGGAAGACGGAGCACTCTTCTTGTTTGTTTCGGTTGTTTGGCATTAAACTTCAATTTGTTTTGCTGTTACAATATTGCATAATTTTGTGTTTGTGATCACTGTCTTGTCTTCCTGATTACTTTGCAAAGCTCTTGGAAAGCAGGGGTTTTTGAGTTTTTATTATCCGCTGATGATCCTAGCATGGAGTTAGAAAATAGCTGGCATCCAGTAGACACTTGTGTAGTGAATGAATGCAAAGGACTGCTGTAGTGAATGAATGCAAAGGACTGCCGTAGGCTTCCTGTAAGATCAGGATGAGAACCATTCAGTTTTATTTGTAACTTGCAGTATTTCAGAAGAGCAATTTATGTTTACAAGAGAGTTTTTCTGAGTTTAACAAATTTGCTTTCATGGTTTTGCTTTTTGTAAAGCTCTATAGACTGTGAGTTACAAGCTGAGCACATGGATTTGTAACTCGGGCTTTGAGGCAAACGAAGGCAGCAATAAAATAAACAAAAACTATACAAATTAATTGAATAAACAAACTTTCTGAGAGTTTCTTGCTGCCACAAAGCACAAGTAATTTCTAAATAAAATTTAAATCACTGAAAGACTATGTTAAGAGAAGAAAGGCAAGAATGACTTAGCTTGAAGTTTTTAGTTTAGTTTATCATATTCTATAAGAGAATGAACAGATTGTGTAGATCATCAAGACCTGAGCTGGCAACTCAGTGTTGTTGCTTCCCAAATGCACCCTTTTGCCTTTGAACATTAAATTTCACTAAGGCAAATGTGAATTGTATTAATATCTTAGTCATCTGGAAAAGCTGAGACAAATGGACACTTTGAACTGTGCATGAGGATGATGGATTTAAATGCCCTAGGGCACCTGGCCCAGTACCTGGAGCATTGGTAAGGTGGCTATCAGTTTGTTTTGCACATGCTTCTCTTTTACTTTCATAACCTTTTGAGTTGCCTAAAATTTAAGGAGCACAACACTGGAGTCAAGCAGGCTTGGGTTTGAATTGTGACTCTCCGTTTTCCTAGGTTATTATTGAATAAACTATGAGCCCCAGTTTCCTAAGCTTCCAACATGACAAAAACATCTTCTTACAGTAATATTCTGAAAACTAAGAATGGTCCACTTTAAAGTGTCTAGCATGGAACAGTCATTGCATGAATAGCAGATATAATTTCTGAGTTTCTTCTAGATAGATCTACCCTGCTGTGTGTTGAAGATCATATCACTTTAAGTAAAAGAGGTTAAAAGTGTTTCTGTATTGGATCTCACTACTTTACAATAGAATTGTAAGTTGGCACTACAAATACCAATATCGTGAACAATGTTTGTACAGAGACATTATTTACAAAACATTTTTGTAACTGAGGAATATATCATTGACTTTGCCCCAGATTAGTTATTTGTTATTGTATTCCTGTAATCAGTATCCTTGCACCCCATTCTACCATAAAGATGCAAAAATCTCAATGTGTCATTGTTACAGGCTTATATTTTTAGACTACTTGACAGTTGGAATTGACCAGATGAAATTGAACAATTGGTCATAGATTCTCCATCTCAGCAGTAGATCATAGAATCAGAGACCTCCTTTGGGTATCTTTCCAAAGGATACAGAAAAATCATTTTCTAATTTCTCTTTGATACCTAACGTATTGGTTAAAGTATCATTGAAGTTATCCGGTCTCATTCAGGCTAAAATGTAGTTTTGTTAAACATCTAGTAGGTGACATCTGAAACACAACATAAACAACAAATAAAAAGCAACATGGGAGACTTTCTTAAATCTAAATAAAGACACTACATCATGTGCTGAGATGAATGGCCTATTATCTAAACTCAGTAGGAATGCAATTAAGTGATAAGAAATAGAAAGCACCTCACAGTTTTCTAAGACTGAGCTGTTTTTACTATCATAATAGCTGAAGCATATGTTTAATAACTCATCAAACACATTTACTCCCCTTCAATATCTACCAGGTCAAAAACCAGCTTAAGTGTCATTAATCCTTCTTAAAACCATTGAAGAGACTGTGTCAAGAATTAGCACACAAGATCCTACTGAGGATCTTAGGGTGTTTCAGGAACTCTGGGGAGGGCCACACAAATAATATTAAAACCATGCATTTAAGGGTTGTATTATTCTTGATTGTTCCAAATGAATAGCTTGCCAGACAACCATTCCCTAAATAAGGTTCCATGTATAACCGTCCTGCATTCCAGTGTTTAGTTCTCTTGAGGGAGAGTTTATATACAGCTCAGCAATGAGCTAGATGTGGAACAACCAAAAAACTACAGATGTTTCTCATGACAGTTAAAAACCACAAGGTTGTCATTAAAAATTCTTGAAGCTGCAGGTTAGTTCTTCCTAGTCTATGAGGAGCTAAAGTACTGGGGGATTTTGCTAGCCAAAACATAGGCTTTCTGTAAGAGATCTGTATTGCCTAAAGATCTCAGCTTCATTATAATTTCATTAGCATTATGATTTTGACCTCCTGTGTCCCATGAACTTTTAAGAGGTACATGGAAAGAAATATTTTTAAAGAAGGATCTGGTCTACCATGACTTGTCAGGGTAAAGGCTCATCCCCTCATGAGTATGCCACCCACCTCATGAATATGCACAGGAACATCCTACTAAAAATAGGAAGCCCAGGACTGCTCAGGACTGCCTTCCTGTATCATTGGCCTGTACTTTGTTTTCTCTAATTACAATAAATCTGAGTTTTGTGGTCTCTTCTGCATTTGCTGTTGAATTCTTTCCATGAAACATCTTAACTGTCTCTGACATGTAAGGACGATAATTAAATAGCATCGGATCAGCACTGGTTCTCTGCTTTCCCTTTCCTAGGTCTGCTCCCAGAATCACTACGAGGCATGGTGTTTCAACGTCTTTGGTTTATTTTACTGTGTCCATGTCTTGTTCACTGCCTTCCAGGGATTTTTAACTGTTTGGAGACTTCTTAACTGTACATTATTTATATTTCCTAGAGTTATGACTATAATGTTTACAGTACCTCTGATCATTTCAAATCCATTTACATAAAAGGAAATCTAGGCATGAGGCTTTAAGATATGCTTGAGGATACTTAAAACTGGAGACTAAACAGAGCATCTGAATGTAGGGCTCACTTTGCTCCTATGACCAATATATCACCTGTTTAGTCTTTGGATTAAACTTGTACTAGAAAATATTTACCTCTAGTTATGAGTATCGAACTCCTTGAATTACAGCTTCCTTAATAGAAAATTCAGATAAAAACACTTATTTCATACAGTTATTTTGAAGATTAAATGAAATGACACATGGAAAACAAAAAAAATCTAGAAAAAGGTCAAGAGTTAGAAAAAGAAAGCCAGACTTCCTAGGCCCCACTCTTAGCAGGGACTTCATGAGGAGGCTGTTCTGCTAAGCTCTTGGAAGAGCATTTGAAGTTACTCTGGAATTCATTGGTGAACTGAGGGGGCACAGAGTACTTGATGTGGCAGGGTGGCAGAATTTGATTTAGCCAGAGATTTACCAGTTGTCTACTACAAACCAGCACAGTGTTCAGTGCTGCAGAGATACAGTCGTAGCAGTAGTAGCCAAGGAATGTGACACACGATGAGAACAAAACTTATGGATGATTTTCTAGATAGGAAAGAGATTCCAGGATGGGTAGCCAGCCATGTTGCCAGAGCTCTGTGTAAATTATCCAGGGTAATTTAAAAATACTTCATGTATATTTTATAGCGTTCTCTGAAATGACACATCCCACCAAATCCTTAAGGTCATTATGTAGCACCAACCTGAGTGACTACATGAAGGGCGGAGGGGGGAGGGCCACCTCACAGTGAACAAGGTGAGATATGCTCTGTACTGCTGCTGTTTCCATCACCTGATTCATCCTGAATGTAAAATGGCACAGTATAAAAAGATACTGATATTTTCTCTCTTCTTCAGTGCCTCAAAACAAATCCTTGAGTTGAATTTTAGCCTCTGAATCAAGCCCGAAAATTGAAAAATGAAACAAAGAAAAAATAAACAAACAAAACTCCTACTATTTGCAAATCTACTCCATTTGGAGTAATTCATTAATAAAAGTTACTTACAGTGAACAAAAATATTTTACATTCTTCTATTTTCTCTCCTTTCTCTTCCTTCCTTCCTCCTTTCCTTCCTTCCTTCCTTCCCTCCCTCCCCCCTCTCTCTTTCTTCTTTCTTTCTTTCTTTCTTTCTTTCTTTCTTTCTTTCTTTCTCTCTTCATTTTGTTTTTTACAGGGTTTCACTTTGTAGCCCAGTTGGCCTGGAGTTCATTATGTAGACCAGATTGACCTTGAACTCACAGAGGTTCACCTGAAGCTGCTCCCTGAATGCTTAGATTAGCCATTTAAAGAATTATTTTATTTTATTTATTACTTTTATTTTATGTGTATGAATGTATTGCCTGAATGTATTTAAGAACATCTGTGTTGTGTAATGCCCTTGGCGGTCAAAAGAGGGCATTGGATCCCCTGGTACTGGAGTTACAGATGGTTGTTAGCCACCATGTGGGTGCTGGGGATCGAACCTGGATCCTCTGGAAGAACAGCCAGTGCTTTTAACTGCTGAGCCATCTTTCCAGCCCAGGATTAGCCATTTTTGTTTCCTCTTTTGAGAGTTCTCTGTTCAGATCCATAGCTCATTTTTTTAGTTGGGTCTTTTGTTTTTTTGATTCTTTGTTTTCTAAATTCTTTGCATATTCTGGATATTAATCCTCTTTCAGATGTGTAGCTGTTAAGATTTCTCCCACTCTGGGCTTCCTCTTCACTTGACTGTTCGTTTCCTTTGTGGTATAGAGGCTTTTTAATTTAATGAGATCTCACTTGTCAATGATTAACTTAATTCCCAAGCAATTGATGTCTGATTTAGAAAGCCCTTTCCCTTTTCCATAGGGTTCTGCCTATGTTTTCTTCTAATAGTTTCAGAGTTTCACATTGAGGTCTTTGATCTATATGGTGATAGATAAGTGTTCTGATATCATTCTTTTACAGGTGGCAATCCAGTTTTGTCAGCAGCATTTGTTGAAGATGCTGTCTTTCTTCCACTTTGCATTCTTGGTACCTTTGTCAAATATCAGGTGACTGAAATTGCACGCACTCATGTTTGGGTCTTCTGTTTTGCTCCATTGATCTACATGTTTCCTTTTGTGCCAATACTATACGGTTTTTATGACTAAGTCCTAGGTAAATACAAATCAAAACTAAGATTTCATTTTACACAAGTCAGAATGGCTAAGATCAAGTGAGCAAATGACATCAAATACTGGTGAGAATATGGGGAAAAGGGAACCCTTATTCACTGCTGGTGGGATTGCAAACTGGTGCAACCATTCTGGAAATCAGTGTGGGGAACTCTTAAAACCTAAAATTAATCTACCATATTATCCAGTTATATCACTCCCTGGCGTATACCCAGTGGACTCATCCTACTGCAGAGAGACTTGCACAGCCATGCTTGTCGCTGTTATTTTCATAGTAGCTAAGAAATGGAAAGAACCTAAATGTCCCTCAGCTGATGAATGAATAATGAATGTGGGGTGCATTTGCTCAATGGAGTTCTACTCAATGATAAGGTAAACTGAAATCATGAAATTTGCAGATAGATGGATAAAACTACAAGCTGTTATACCAAGTGAATTAACATAGACTTCAGAAAAATAAGTGACATATGTTCTCTCTCATTTGTGAACCTTAGCTCCAAATCCTTAAATGTGAGTATATATCCTGATGTAATGGCAGAAGCCAGGAAAATGGAAAGGAACCAATGGGGTAGAGGGGAAGAAGGATCCCATGAAAGGGGGAATAGTAGGAGACAGGTGATATCAAGGGGGAAATGGGGGAAATGGTGGTACTTTAACTGGGGAGGGAGGAGGGAGAGTTACACAGCAGAGAGAGATAAACAATGCTTAGGTGGTACGAAAACCCCGTGGGGGGGGGGATGCATATGTGTGTGTGTGTGTGTGTGTGTGTGTGTGTGTGTACGTGTATATAGCTGAAGGCTATATAACAAGTAACACAGTGCCAGACAGGAGAAACCTCCCTTTGAGTTGTTGGTTAGGGTAGTCTAAGAGACTCCCCACAGTCTGTTGCCACAGTCCTTGACTTCCTCCAAGAACTTGAAAATAAGACCCTATTGCTGAAGATAAGACATACTTAAGATACAGGACTTGGAGTACTAGAGCTGGAACTCATCTGGAAGCCTCCTCCCTGAAGACTATTTCTCATAGTATCAGCAAATATTATACAAGCTGCCAAGGGAGAACAAAAACAATCAATGGTCCAACCCAGTTGTACAGTCTAACAACCACAATAATGAACAGAACAGCAGACTATTTCTATAGGTACAGTAGTGGCAATTTTATCTTGGGGATAATCAATAGCTATCTAATGAACTTAAAGCCAGATCAGTGGAGGTGGACTCATGTGTGACCATGGAGAAAAACCTATGTCTCTCACCTCCTAGACAAACATAATTTCTTACTGTAAGATAAATATGTGTCATTATATTTGCAGACAAGTATACATCTCACCACTCATCAAAGAAGTATTTTTTTTTGCAATAGATGAAGACAGTTACTGAGTTCTACAGCTTGTTAACTGCAGAGAATAAGTGTCTGTGAGATGCCAACCTCAAGTGACTCATCTACAATGGAACCTCCATACCTAAGGCTCATGGAACATAGAAGAACAGGGGGCAGAAAGACTATTAGCACATCTTTCAATATTCACCAGTGACACATCCTTATACAACAGATGGCAATTAACCCAGAACACCACAACTGGTGAAAATTTAGAGAATAAGAAACTGCAGAGTGTGTGTCCCTGGCTAGGACTCCTATATTAAACCTCACCCACCCAGGACTCAGGGACCTTTGCAGACGAGGGGGTGGAATGACTCTAAGAGCCAGGGGTAGTGAATGACCATAAGGAAACAGAGCTTCTCAGGCTTCTGGGAATGTGCTCATATGAATTTACAGCAGTGGTGACAGCATGCACAACTCAAACCAGACAAAAATCCAGCACTGAAATGGAGAATTAGGCAAGAAGCCTCAACTTTAGCAAAGGAACTATTGGCAGCTGACCACTAGTGGGTGAGGGAGAGCTGATCTTTAAAGGAGTGACTCTAGATAGGCTGACTAGATGCCAGTGGATGAACTCACACAGAGGATTATCTGGGGACACAAACTTGACTCAATAGGCCTTAAAATAGATGACAGAATGTGTGAAATCCAGTGGGGGGATATGGGGGGTGAAGATAGGAGAAGGTTTCTAAATATGATCAAAATGTACTGTATAGCATTCAAATAAAAATAAAATTTAAAAAGCCAGGCAGGACGGAATGTAATTACAATCTCAGCTCTGGGGAGACAGGGACAAGAAGATCCCTTGGGCTTGCTGGCAAGCCAGATTAACGAACTGGCAAGTTTCAGGTTCAGTGAGAGACCCTGTCTCAAAAAATAAGGTGGAGAGCAATAGAGGAAGATACCTGACATTGACTTCTTGCCCCTACACACACACACACACACACACACACACAAACGTGCATACATTTTCACACATGCATGCACCCACACGTGTAAACATACGCCCACGCAAAGTTACATTCCAATTTTTTTTTTTGAGATGTTCTAGAGTCAACTCCCAGTGCCTTGGTGTATGCACTAGGCATGTGCTCTATCACTGAGTTACAGGCCATCAGCATGTTTTTTTTTGAAGAGTCAAATCTTGTGTAATCTCATATTTCATTTTAAAACTACAGAAATGTGGGAGAAAAAAGTTTATCATTATCAGTATCAGCCAACTGGGCATCTGTTGTGTCAGGTGATGCTGAGAATATGGTGCAGTTCTTATGATCAAACACTTCTGCCCTGATTCTGCCTCCTTTTGTGTTTTTAGGCAGTGACCTAGCCTCTCAGGGCAGAATAGAATGGCACCATGACATTAGCTTTTCTGCATATAATGAGATAGTTGAGGTCAAATGTGACTATAATAATTTTTAATGGGCTAACATTATTAGACACTATTTTAAGCCTTTATACTTAGTCTTCACAACAACTCATTGAGATGGAGAGTAGTTGTATATCATGTGTTCCCTCGAAGGACTCATGTGCGGTGGCTTTGTCCCAGCTGGTAGATGCCATCAATGGTAGGTGATTGGATTGTAGGGGTTTTCACTCAATCTGTGGATAAGTCCTTTAATGGGTCTGTAGTATGAAGGAACAGTTGGGAAGTGTTGGAAAGTAGAAAGGAGGGCCAGATTGGAGGAAGAAGGTTATCAAGGGTGTGTCATTAAAGGATGCATCTTGCCCTGGACCCTTTCTGCCATGCTGTTTCCTGCTTGAACAACTCTTTAGCATGTGCTTCTGCTATGATGATCTGCCTTACTATAGACTCAGAAACACGGAGTCACATGACCATGGACTGCAACATCTGAAACTGTGAGCACAAATAAATCTTTCATCCCTTCAAGCTGCTTATCTCAGGTATTGGTCACAGATGAAAGGCCTATTAACACAGCATTATCATCTTCATTTTGGTAATGCAAAAATTAAGGAATAGTAGGTTTTAACATTAACATTTGCCAAGGTCCCCTAGGTAGTGAGTGGCTCAGTACAAGCTATAACGTATGCTATTTCTATTGTATATGCTCTTAACCTGGTTGCCACCCCCTATCATAGGAGAATTATGACCATTAAAGTTATTGGGAATGTTATTTCAGGTAATGGGGATATCAAAGACAAAGATTTTCTGCATTCAGGAAGTAAATATGAGTTTCTGTGAGGAGCAGAAACTACAGAATGGGAAGAAATTGTAAGTCACGTTTCAGAATGCTTAAAAGCTGAAGATACCAAGGAAGCCCTTCTGCTGGAGGCCCAGTGGAAAGTTTTGACTGTACACTTTCATGTTCAGGCAAGCATTTCAAAGTGCCTTCAGAGAGCTGGAGAAGCCTAGGTGTGTGATGTGGTTGGAGGCTGGGAAAGCTAGAGAGAGGTCCTCCATATACATACCTACATTCAGACACTTCACAATGACCCCAGGGAGGATTATCTGGCTGGTGGCTGTCCCATGGTGCAGTCTCACCTCCTGATTGTCCTTTGGGTTTGCTTCCTTCCTGTGAGTACCTGCAAAGTGATTATTTCAATCAGTCTTTTTTTTTTTTTTTTTTTTTTTTTTTTTCCTTAATAGCTATGGTTAAGCATTTGTGGTAAGAGACACAATCTTGGTATTTGTTGTCCTTTTGTTAAACAATTTATAGATAAGGAACATAACTTGAAATGGAGCCCAACTGTAGAAGACAGTACATAATCATTCATTCTCCTTGACTAGGGACGGGAATTTCAAGATTGCCACAAGCACTTCCAAATAATGTTTTTCAGGCAGAGCTTTGTTTCTTGTCTGGCCTCTGAGGTTCTGAGGTGAGCATGACTAAATATATTCTCTTTAAAAATGCCACATTTTGTGCATGTCCTTGCTGACCTTTTTACAGACATTGATTATCCAAATCAATCTTTCTTACCTTTGACTGAAGACTACCAGGAGACAGAGGAATTCTGTAGCTGAAAAGTGTGTGTCTGAATCTAAAACTAGACGGTTATATTAGAGGGACTGAAAACAGGAAAGGTATGGGATAAATGAAAGCGTACACAGCAAACTCTTAAAAGTGGCACTCACTGTTTTGCATTACTGTTTATAGTGTACATGACTCCTATATAGATTATAGAAAAATTAACACATCATTTGGATACTTCTTAAATTTTTAATTATTTTATTTTTATTTCACCTGAGTGTTTTGCCTGCGTTATATATGTATATGCACCTATGCATGCACTGTCCACAGAGGCCAGAAGATGGTGTTGGATCCCCGTGAGCTGGAGTTATGAGTGGTTGCTAGCTGACATATGGGTGCTGGGAACTAAGCCCAGAGTTTCTGCAAGAGCAGCAGGTGCTCTTAACCAGTGAATAATCTCTCCAGCCCCATGAAACTAGCACATCGTTATCACATACACTCAACAAGAATGGACATAAAGATCCAAAATAACCCAGGAATCTGTCTTTATTTGAACCCCTAGGATGCAAATATACTGAGGCCTAAAGCAAACTTGTGCCCGTACACACACACACACACACACACACACACACACACTCATGAACAATGCACATACACGAGCTCTTTTAAAGAAAAGGAATAGGTCTAAAAACTGCACACTTGGCTAATATCAGTAACTGACTCCACTGTATTTCTTCTCTGATTAACATTACCATAAATTATTTACAACTCTTTCACTTAAGTTCTTGTCATTTCTCTACCTCACAACCCCCGTATTGTCCACAGTTCTAAGGAGTTCAGAGAGGAAAAAGTGTACCCAGTTATTACAGGGCACAACCCATGTCCACTGTGCCTGCCCACCAGCCAAGAAATCAAACCCAGTGCTTGTGAGAACTTGGCACGCTCCCAGGCCTGCTGACCTCAGCACAAAGCAAAACAAAGCCCCAAATACTCTGCTTCTCAATTTGTTTAATAAGCTAGAATTATTTTTCAAAGATCCCAAATAAACAGAAATCATTATAATTATGAATAATTAAAATGATAAGCTCAAGAGGGCACTCAGCATTCATTATACTGTGGAGCTCATCCCCGGAGGGGAGCACCTTCAATTAGTTCAGTTTTACAACAGAAGATAAATGTGACAATCAGTGATCACAGGTATTTATTCAAGTAACAAAACAATTTAACTCACCATTAAATCTCACCTGCTTTTAAACAGTAGACACACGCTGCTCTCTTTTAGGTGTCCAACAATTAAACTAATTCTAGAATATAGGAAAGCAGCAGATAACAGAGGGGGAGAAATCTGTCTTCAAAGTTGCAGATAGATGCATGCCGACATTATCAGCTATTCTGATTAGGTAAAGTAGATGGTAAGCAATAAAAAACACTGGTTTTAAAAACCATCCCTGGGCTAGGGAGAAGGATCAATGAGTAAAACGTTTGCTATGCAAACATGAAGACTCAAGTTTGAAAGCCCAGAATCCACAGAAAGCAGGCCACAGCAGCACACATCTGGAATCCAAGTGCTTCTACAGTGAATTGGAGGGCAGAACCAGGAGACTCTCTGAACAACTTGAACAGCCATGACCTGAGGAAAGGCTCTTTTACTAGATGCCTCATTGAAGAGGCACAATTTAGCCTTTCCTTCAAGTAGAGGAAAACTCATTAGCAATGTGGAATAAATGGCTTCAGGATGATGAATTTAAGCTACCAGTCTCACTTTTAATGATCATTTGCTTAAGCTTTGTATTTAATTAAAATGGTTATTTAAATTCTTATATTTGACTTATATCCTTAGCTAAAGTTCAGTGTTACCTTGTCATTCAATTTCAAATCAATTAATTTATAAAACAGTTTAAGAAGTGCTGTAAGATGTAATATTCAACAGACTGGGATCAATGTGCATCTTCTGCTGGTTTCAGCTGTGAACCACCTAATGCATTTAGGTGGAACTGCTGGTCTTACAAAAGGTTCATAAGTGTGTAACAATAAAATAACAAAATTTATTAGGAGTCAGAATAGCAAACCAGAAAGTGTGTTCAAGGACACCTCTTACTTTAACTTGTACTTAAACAGTATGGTCTATGTAATGGGAACCAGTGGGACTGAATAGTTTCTTGGTCTATAAAAATCTGAGGATAGGGGGCTGGAGAGATGGCTCAGCAGGTTAGAACACTAGCTGTTCTTGCAGAAGACCCGGGTTCAAATCCCACACCTACATGGCAGCTAACAACTGTCAGTAACTCCAGCTCTAGGGGATCCCACAGCCTCTTTTGTCCTCTGCAGGCATTGCATGACACAGGTGCACTTACCTACATGCAGGCAGTACACTCATACACATAAAAAATAAAAATAATAAATAAAATATTAAAAAATGAAAAATCAGTGTATAAATCAGATGTGGGTGGGAGTGAGGCAATGTTTCTAGAAAAACGCAGGACGGGCTGAAAACACCAATGTCTGTGTCTGATGACTGGTCCAACTGCCTTATTAACTACTGAATGTGACCAGGGCATTGAGCTAAAAAAAAAAATAAAAAAAAAAAAAACTTAATGAGGTGGTAGTAGGCCCATTTTCAAGATGAATGGATCAAAGTTGGAGAAGCTAAGACACTCCTGCAGGCTTCCATAATCAGTTAGGAGCGGAGATAGGGTTCAAAGCCTCACTCCACACCTCATTGGCCTCAGCCCCCACCTCAGCCGCTAGAGAAACCACTACCAAAGTGAGATGCTCAAAATTACTACCACCACGTCCTCTGCTTTTGTTGCCTCCACCACAACAAAATGCGTCTCCCTTTCCGTAATGCAACGAGTTAATGAAAAGCTAAAGTTAGCATATTTGTTTTGAGCATTCATAACTAGGGTTTGTTACTGTAATAGCCTTTGTATCCTCTCATAATAGGATATGCCGAATTTGCCAATATTTTATTAAATCCTGGGCTCTCTATTCGTCGGTGAATCTTTATAATTGGCAGACACTGTTCCCACCATTCTCTGACAGTAGCTCAAACCTTTGTAGAGTCTCCACTCCGATCAGTAGCCCTTTGGGTATATTAAGTGTGAGCAGTCTGCAGTCATGTGGTATGGAATACGGCTTTCCTTTCCACCAGTCCATTCGATGGCATTCCAGGATATCTTTGCCTTTTACTGCGTCTCAATACCCTCAGTTGCCATTCACCTCTTTCTGTTTCTTCCCTTTGCCTCCCTGATTTCTACTCAAGAGCTAGACCTGGGCTCATTCTCCACAAATAATGTGAATGGTAAGTAAAATACTCTTCCTACATAGAGAAGAGAGAATTTGATTGAGATCAAAGCCAACAATCTATTGATTTTTCAGTTTAACATTTTGACTATCAGCTATCATCTTAACCTTGGAAATCCTTAGAAGGCCAAAGGATTGGAACCATCATAAAGCAACTGTAACAGAGAGGGGCCACTGAAGAAAGGTGAAGAGTGACGTGCAGGTGCATCTGTTTTGTTAATCTTGCTAAGGTCTTCACCATCTGTTTTCTTATCCTTTCCTGGTTACCGTCTTCTCTTAGGCTAATCGGTTTTGGAATGAATGGGAGGGGGGGTTTTTTGAGAAAGTATTTTGAGATTTTGATTCTATATTTCATACCCAGACACTGGGGTGCAGTTAGCTGCAGCAAGTGTTCCTAATAGATAAGGGAGGCATTGCTTCCCATATAATTACATAGAGCCTAGTGGTAGACATAGCCAACCGTATCATCTCTGTACTGTTAGAAGTGCTAGCAAGTCTGAAAAGAACCCATTTGGAGGAGAGTCAGGGTGCTTTTATTTTACTTCAAACTAGGGTTATCGTGGAATAAAACTGATAATTCTTTGGGGGAAACAATTTTTTGGAGCATAAAAAAAAACATAGGACAGGATAAATGAAACGGACTGTTGTGACTGGCAGTAAGTTCAAGCATTTTGTGTTCTTTTGTGTTTGCTTTGGAATGTTAAACAGGTTGAGTTCTTTTTAAAAGAAAACACTTTATTCAGAACATTCCCCCATGAAAGCACTCTTTGACAAAGTGTCATTTTTTGATATATTAGTACATGTCTGCCTACATTTTATATTCAAAAAAGGCAAGCAATGTTTTAACAACGTTTGACAAGCATGGGGAATTAAAGCTCCATAGGATCGACTGTTTTAATGTAAGGCTATACCCTATTTTATATTTTCTATTCTAAACTCCATGGCACATCATGACATTTTCAATTATGTTAACCTATGTTTGAAAAAAATACAGAGAAATTAAAGATGAGAAATTAGAATGGCAAACTCATCTCATCAATAAAACACTTTTAAGCATATAATTCAGATTTGTTTGAGAGAGCTACAGATATAATAAAAACCTGAGTGAATTGTAAATAAGTAGCAAGGGAGAAGGCAAAGAAGTTTCAAATAAACTAAGAAGGGGATCAGGAATTTCAGCTACCACCTAAATAAACTTATCTAGCCAATCATAAATTTCAAAACCAAATCCTCTACTTATTGCAACATAATTCCTTCCTAGTAGAAACCTCAGAGGGAAACCCACAGGCACCTCAGCCAACACTTAGAAGGTCCAGTCCTCCCATCGTTCCCTATCCTATGCCTCTCCGATGGTGAGCCTACACGAGGGGCATCTTGATTGCTCGCCAGCTTCATCTTTTCCTGTGGGTCCAGCCCTTGCTCCCCCCTCCCCCAAACACAAGGCTTCTTCCCATTCCTCGACTATGCCAGGCTCTTTCTCCACCCAGCTTGCTCACCCATTCAGCAGCTGATTTGTTTGGTCATCAGTTGGAAGCCACTTGCCCTGAGGAAGATTTCTCTGCTCATTCTTTCTCTACTGTCCTTTCTCAAGCTTTACTCTTCTATCCTTGCCCATCAAAGCTCCTGCCATACCGTGATGTGATTGCCTCTTTACTGAGGTGTATCCCTCACAGACTTTAAGATTTATGATGGTCGAGACCAAGTTGATCTTTAGTGTTGAATCTCTACTGTTTAGGTCAGTTATTTGACTACTGTAGAAACTCACAGAAACTTTACTAAGAGGACTAATGCACCACTGGAGTGAGAAGGTCATGTACGACATCTGTTTCTGTATTTGTGGAGATACTACAAATTTCTAAATATAACCACATTAGAAACAGATTGAGTTTTCATGCGTTAATATTCCCATTTGTCTACTTTGTTTAGCTGGAACAAGTTTCACATTTTAGTTGAGAAACTTTCTCATACTAAGCCTGTACAAAGAAAACAGAAGTTGGCTAATCTCAGCATGAAGGGTGTTAAGCATGGAAGATTTGCTTTTAGGACATATATGTCTAGTGGAATCAAAAGAGTTGACCGAAGGTAGCAGGAAGGATTTATGGAGACCGAAGCAAACACTTGAAGCTATGGTAGGTCTTGTTTCATATCTTTAAGTGGATTAGAAACTGAGAACTGTGCATTGATGAGGTAGCAAATTTTTCCTGCCTGGAGCTAGGATAGATCTGAGCAGAACTTCCGGACCAGCCACAATCATGTAGGTCTCTGTAGGTCTGTCCACTTTCCTTCTTCAGGAAAGTTTAATTTTTCCTTTTCTTCTTCATGCCTTTCTTACTAAACATGCTTTCTCTAAGGCTTTGGGCTGCCCCCAGCATCTTGTAGTTCTTCTCTTTTTCTCTAAAGCTTCCTTCTCCCAGCCATGTGGCTATGAGTCAGCCAAGTGTCTGACCTCCATGCAGGCTCTAAACCTGGATGACTTCATGGCTTTCTTTCCTTCTTCCCACTATTCACCTTCTCAAGGCAGCTGCCAACGTTACCAGCTGGCCTGCCCTGAGGATCTTTCTTTAAGATTCTAATAAAATTGTAAAAGCGTGAAAAAACAAAAAAACCCCAAAACAAAAACAAAAAATCCTGAGCACTCTTTAGGATATGTTGAGACTAGAAAAGGAGAAAATTTAACCAGTACCAATTAGTAGGCCATGGAAATGGAACTGGAGAACAGAGCACCTGATGAATATTATTATTAGATAATGAAGTGCTGCAATAATCATCATACTCTCAAAAGGGCCTTAAATCTCATGAAGCAGCTGTGAATAACTAAATTATGACCATGACAACTCCAGGGAGTTGGTTCAGGGCCCTTAGCATCCAAAATTCAAATATGTAATCAAAGTGAAATTGCATTAGCAATGACCTCCTCAGACCACCTTTGAAATAGGCAGCCTTTATTAAGAATCCCCAAAATAACATCATGGCCTAACAGCTTCTATATTTCACAGCTGCCTTTGGCCGAGGGGGAGGGCGGATGGAACTGTGGGGTCTGGGGAGGCTGTGTGTGGTACAGAGACCATCAGAGAGCAACATGCAAGGAGATGAATACAACTCTTATTTTAAACTCGTTTCAGCAGCACTTGGGTAGAGGTAAAAAATGTGATGAGCTTATGGAATTGATATCTTCCACAGCAAAAATAATATAAAAGCCATCTTTATTTCCACATAAATTATTTAGCACAGCTGCTCTTCATCTTCCAGATTAGCAAAGGCCTGGATGGGCTATTCCATAGAAAACAGATTTGTTCTCTGTACTCTACCTTCCGCGTTTGTCTCACAAGCAACTCTCACATTTTAAAACACATTAAAGTATTTTACTAGGAGCACGGGGATCTGTTTTCACTAACTCTCTTCTAGGTTTCCTGGGGCCATCATGTGGCCAGTAGCAGAAAAAGATTTCAAGGCCAAGGTAAATGAATTAAAGCCCAGTGTATGTAGTCTCCTTAAGAAGAAAGACATTTGCATTACTGAACGGTATTTTCACTTCAAGAACTGTCCTTCCCACTCTCATCCTTTTCCAACGTGTTCTAGATGGCAGTTCTCATTTAAAGGATGTGTCAAATGGTTCTGAGAAATTGGAGTCTCTATACTCCTTTTGTAATATGTTTTTCATCAGATTTGCAGAAACAATGTGAAAACACCTGTCACAGTAATTTCACATGTCCATCAACCACCAGATTATACATAACTGATCCACGGTTGCAAAGTGCTTCTCGAGTGAAGCACATTTTAAAGAAAGACAAGCAAATGCTGTCAAGAATATAAATGAGAGATTTTTGTAAGAAAAAGCCTCTTCTGTCATGGGTGAAACTTACGGTTTTTATTTTTATCTTTAATCAGAACGGAGAGCACAGTTTTGAACGAAGTAATCTCACTTTCCATTCGTAAGAACGTTCTGTGTACATGTGCACTACTTACAGGTATAGACCCCATTCAACCAAACCCCACAGAACCGAGGTTGGAAAAGAGTCAGTTATTCGTGAGTTAGTTACTGAGTGCCTACTCAAGGTAAATGGTGAAACAGCTCCTTCTCACCCCGTGCTACCTTTCAAAACATGAAAAGACACTAATTTTGAACATGTATAGGATTTTTAGAAAAGCATTGAGAACAGCTCTGGGTTATAAGTCATCTTTTACATCCTGTTCTTTTCTATACCCGAACCCTCCTCTGCTCTGCATTTGGGTGACAATCTCCCTGTTTTTTAGCCATCCCTTCTTCTTTCTCCCCCTATAACATGAGCTTCCCCCACCCCAAGAGCAGTCCTTCAGCAGCAAAATATCATACATTTAACACTCAGATTCAAGGAAGCTCATATGTGTCACAATAATGTCTCCACTTATCATGTAAAAGAATAACACCTGAAATGGCTCACAGTAGGAACACAGCCTCATATCCAGGCATTTTCCTTTTGAATTCTTCCTATTCAGATTAACCTAGACTATCACAATGAGGCAGTATTATAATCACTCAGGAATTCCCAAAGGTGGGGCATGTTTAAAGTATGTGTAGTAGTGAACAGGGCACCCGTAGATCTAACCACTCAGCAGCCACTAATGAAAGGCCTCACGCTCTATGGCAGTGTGGCTAAGGTGAGCAATATCCTGCCTTCCAAAAAGCAGTGAAGAAATTCTCACATGCACCCTAACTTCTGTGGCACACTGTAGCTCTCTTTGTCCACACTTTATTAGTTTTGTAAGAATAAAAACAAACACGGAGGTCTTTACTCTGAAATCCATTTCTAGAACTTATCTTGCTAACAAAGGACTTAGTCCTGTGAGAGGTGTTCTAGTTATAAAAGAGGAATCTCTTTTTATAAGAGTTTGCTTGCTGTTCAAAAGGCTATATTTATTTGACGCTTTAAATTTGTAAATGTACATTAAAAGCAGCAAACTGTAATGTTATACTTTTTTATGATCCGTAGAATAAACCAAAGAGAAATAAATTTACTGAAATTAGTAAGAATACTTTCCTGTAGCTGGCCTAAGTAGTGTATTTGCAAATTTATGTGGGAGAAAAAAAACTCATGCAAAACCTTGTTTAAACTAAAAGCAAAATCAAAAACAAAACTTAGACTAAGTCCAGTTTAATTTCAACATCCTCTTTAGTGGTAATTTATGTACCACGATGACTTATTCATTGATGCTTTAAAAAATATCTAGTGTTTCTTAGTTCTCTCTCTACTTTTTCTATTGAGGCATACAATGACAGACAGCTGATAGCAATTCTTCCTATGGATGTTTTGATTTCGGATTTTTACGCATGAACATGTGTTGCCCCAAAATAATAATGGAAAACAAAGCTATTTCTAAAACAACAAAATACCAGTTTACTTTGCTACACATTACTGTAGGTCCCATGGATCTCACTCAGGTCATTAGATTTGGCAGCAAATGTCTTTACCCGTTGAGCCATGTTTCCACCCCCTCAACAGGCTTCAGAATCCCTCTTCCTTCCCCCTTCCTGCCTTCCTTCCTTCCTTCTTCTCTCTCTTTCTCTCTCTCTTCCTCCCGCTCCTCCCCTCCTTCCATCCTTTCTTATCCTCCCCGTTCCCTTTCTCTCATTTCTTTTTTTTTTCTTCCTTTCTTTTTCTCTTCGCTTCCTTTCCTCCCTCCCTCCCTCCTTCCTTCCTTCCTTCCTTCCCCTCCCTCATTTTTTTTCTTTTTTAAAATTTTATTTATTATTTTTATTTTATGTATATGAGAGTATTGTCTGCATGTATGTAAGTGCACCCATGTCGTGCAATGCCGCGGAGGTCAGAAGAGGGCTTCGGATTCCGCTGGAACTGGAGCTAAGGATGGTTTGTAGCCACCCTGTGGGTGCTGGGAATTGAATCCGGGTCCTCTGCAAGAGCAGTCATTTTTATCAAGCTGAAATCTTTCACAAACGAGGCTTAGGAAAGAAAAAAAAAAACATTGGAGTGTGGTAGATCAAGATAAACTTCCTTTTGGCTAAGAATGTTGTTTTTATTCATAAAGTTGGCTTTTTTAAGATGAAAAGAAAGGCTTTTAGAGAATAAGGAGGATCACTTTGTACAAAATGTCACGTCCAACAAGTTTCGTTGTGCACTTTGAAAAATAAGTAATATATACCAAATATGTGACAAGCTACATGTTCCTTGCTTCATATATTTATCAACTCCACACTAGGAGTTGTATGAGTTACTTAGCAGATGCCCTGGACATCGGATGTGGGGCACAGCTGGGGGCCTGTCAGCCTGGCTCCTCTCCTGAGTGGAAGCTTGGTGAAGGTGAATTTGCTGTGTTTTTTCTTCTTGCTCTTCTTACTGCTCTATTTTCTGGACCCACGATTTTGCCTGTGAGATAGAAAGTGTGCTAACCTATTTTGAGTATGAATAAATGAGAACAGTTCAGATCCCATATGAACTAACTTTGGCAAATACTGATATTCATCAATTCACTGAGATGTCAGCATGTGACAAACACCGTGCCAAATAGTAATCTATTCATACCTAATAAGTTAATTCACAAAAGTTGGCATTATTTTATCACCATTTTGGTATCAGCAGTACTCTAGTTAGGATGAGGAGTTAAGTAACTATTTAAAGTCTTGCAGCTTATAGAAGGTAGAGCAAGAAGTTAACCTAGTTTAATCCTAAAGCCTAAACTCACATTATGCTAAACATTGGTTTGATCTCAGTTACTTAGTAATCTTGCTCCAACCACAATCAAATCATTGTTTTGGATTCTGACCCTAGTCTCACCACACCCTGCTTTCACTCTGGGGTTGGGGATTCCTGATGCCAACCTTGCTCTCTCTCGGGCTGGGAATGATGCCAATCTTGCTTTGACCATCTTCCCAGTGCATCTTACTTTTGGTGTCTCAGTCTTCCTGAGTTGTCATTATGAACTGTCATAGATTTTCTCATGTTCTTGGAGGTTGGAAAGTTCAAGATCAGGGTACTAGCATACTGAGAGTCTGGTGATATTCTTGGCTTGTAGACAGTCACCTATCCACAGTAGACACACACAGCCTTACCTTGCAGGCTGACAGTCTCTCTCTCTCTCTCTCTTTCTCTTCCTTCCCTCCTTCCCTCCAATCTATCAGATTATAAATCCACCACTGTGTTCATTTACTCTTAGTTATCTCCTGAAACTCCAGTCTCCAAATACAGTCACATGGGACCACGGGGCTTTGGCATATGAATTTTTAATTCAGTACGTAACAGATGTAACAACACAGTGCATGCCTCTTTCAACATGTCTCATTGTCATACTTGGCTAAATAATTCTTTTACCACTTTTTAGTTTCCCTCAATGTTTTGACTAAATAGTTTAGAAGTTAAATATGCATATCTAGGTCAAATATACATTGCATCTGAGGAAGTATTAGAACACTGTACCCATGCAACTCTGCTGGTGAGCTTTTCCCCACAATAATCTCTCATGAGTTGCTTGATTTTTCAGACATTTTATCCTAGCCACCTTATGATCAGAGTTAGCAGTGCACAGATATAACACAGAGTTATAGATCTAAATCTTATCTTTCCATCCATGTGACCTGGAGAACAACCGATATTCACATAATACACGCTTAAAATGATTGTTTTCTGGAGTATACTGAATCAGCTAACAAGAGGGAAATATTATAGATATGCTGTGGCCTGGTAGTGTCCTTAGTGGCTGTACTGTCTCTATGCTCTTTCTTACATGCAAATCTGAGAAGTGACACTCCAAAGTATTGCTTGGAACATCATGAGTGTGTTTTGAAATTTTCTAGTTAAAGCTTACAATCAGGAATATATTCTGGGTTGGGTGTGGTGGTGCATTCCTTTAATCCCAGCACTCAGGAGGCAGAGGTAGGGAGATCTTTATGAGTTAGTTCTAGGCCAGCCAGGACTATGTAGTGAGATTTTTTTTCTCAAAACAAACAATCAGACATATATTCTGGCCTAGTTATTACAAAGCCTACAACAATCTTTCTTTAGTAACAATGTCCCTTCTTCTCCAAACTTGTATTCAGCTTCTGTGGGGGTGAATCTTATCAACATTTAAAGGTAGACTGGACTATTACAGACCTGACTAAAATGTCCGACTCCTAGGACAGAAGCATGAATGAGCATTTTAGGATCTTTCTTTTTAGGAAAATAAAGATTTTGTAACATATGCATGGTCTTTTTTCAAGGAATTTAACGAACTCTGATCATGTATGTATGTGCTTGTACCTGTGTTTATGTGCATGTGTGCTTGTGGTATGTTCATGTCAGTGTGCCTATGTGTGTGTGTGTGTGTGTGTGTGTGTGTGTGTGTTTGTGTGAGACTAACATACATATTATCTTGAGTTGCAATTGCACTGTTCTTCTTAAGTAGAGACTGTTTTAAAAATTTATTTCGCCCCTCATGAGAAATGCACATACAGTGTCTCAACATTAGTGCATATGTATACATTGGAGCTGCTTGGCAGGAACCTCCAAAGGAGACCTCCCTTTGAGTGGTTGGTGAGGATGGTCCAGGAGACTCCAAAAATAACACAGGCTAGCACTAAACCTCTTGGTTATCTCCCAGGACTACTAGATAAGATCCTACTGCTGAAGACAGAATATACTTCGGACATGGGACTTGAAGCAATGGAGCAGGAACTGACCTGGAAGCCTTCTAACCGAAGTTTGGCTATCATAACCCTAGATGATGATACGCAAACTGTCAAGGAAGACAAACAACGGTCCAACCCAGCCCTAAAGTCTAATAACCATAATGACTAGCACGACAAATGACCTCTATTTGTGAAGTAGTGGCACTGCTATCTGGGGGCAATCAACAGCCATCTGATTGAACTTAAAGCCCTCTCAATGGGAGGCAACTCGTGGGTGGCACTGTAAATTCAGCCAAATACACATGGCAAGAGAGAATATAAAATCTTAAAAATCCTATCTCTTCATATCTCTAGACAAATAAAAATTTCTTACTATATGCTAAACATTGATCCTTATATTTACAGACATGCATACTGTACACCACTCATCGGGGAGACTTCTTTTTGCAACAGATGGAGGCTACTGCAGAATTGCACAACTGGTCAGATACAGAGACTATATATCTGAGAAATGCCTGGTACTAGGTGACACGTCCACAGTTGAACCTGTACAAATAAGGCTCATGGAATATAGCAGAACAAGGAGTTGAGAGAAAGCTAATGTGTCACAGGCCTTCACACTAGTGCATCCCTCAACTCTCACCAGGAAAGCCTCCTTACACAACAGAGTGTGATGTACACAGGTCACAACTGGCCACCTTTTAAAGAATAAGAGACAGAAGAGTGTATATATCCTCCTATATTGAACCTCACCCACCCCCATCTCAGGGACTATTGTGGAAGAGGGGGCAGAAAGATTGTAATAGCCAGGGCTGGTTCATGAATGCAGGGAAGCAGATGCTTTCAGGCCACTGGAAACTTGCACATGTGAATTTGTGGCAATGGTGGCATCGAGCACAGGACCCATGCCAACTCAATTAACAACCGCCCAGAGAGAAACAGAAAAATGGGTGGTGGGCCAGCCCTAGATTGAGAATTATTGGGAACTGACTGCTACTGGGTGGGCTGACTAGACTCCAGTAGACAAATTTGCACTGAAATGTATCTGGTACAAATGATTGACTAGATAGAACTTAACATGTATGGCAGAAAACATACGATGGGAGGATGGAGGAGGCATGGATGGGGAACGAGGTTTAAATTTGATTGGGAACTGTTGTATGAAATTACAGAAGCTCAATAAAAAACTTAAAAAAATATGTTTCATCTGCTTTACATTCTAAGATAAAATAATGGGTCTTATTTTACATAAGAGTAGAACTGCAAAAGTTTAAGTGCCATTATAAATACAAGGCCATTATTTAAAATGAATTAAGGCTAGTATATGTCATCTACATTTCAGTATTTATAAGAATTTCTTGGAAAATGATATGACGAGTTCTCATTGTTAGATTTCTCATAATTACTTATGAGAACAAAGTATAAATTATTTATTTTAAAAATAAAAGATAGGTCACCCTTAAGGTACTAACAGGTTCTACATTTAGACAATAATGCAAAATTATTGTAGAAAAGTTTTTTTTTGCAACATTTTCTTTCAGCATTGAATAAAGGAACTTTTGTCTTGCTGGGAAATACTGTGATAACTAGTTTAATTTTCTTTATTTTTCAGTTTCTCTAAAAGGCCAAGCCATATGGAGAAAATTTTAGAGAAGCGTCCTAGGCAGGTACTTAGAGATCTGAGTTCTTGTTTGGCCTCCGGCATTAAACAGCTCTGAAAGCTTGGGTAGATTACTTACCTCTTGGAATCTGAGTTTTCTTGTCTTTGAAAGGAGAGGAAAAGCTAAAATTAAATAAGCCCTTAAGTCCTTAGAGGTTCACCCAATTTGTGATTCTAAGTGGCTATTCCTATACTAGTCAACAGAATTAGTCTCCTGAACAGAGAAGACAGGAAAGGTTATTCCAGGTGAATACTGTCTTTCCTATGGTTACAGCAGTCAAATCTTGTCACTACTGAAATTATTAAACAGCACACTCCAGGGAGTGTCCTCCAGCCTGTGAGGAACAAATTTGGTGTCACCCTGACTGGGCCAGAGGGTTCCAGATTAAACATTGTTTCTTCATGTGTCTGTGAGGGTCTTTTAAACTAGTTTAGCATTTGAATAGGTCAACTCAGTAGACAGGCCTCCCTTAATAGAACAAAAAGCAGAAGTTCCCTTTCTGTCAGTTTGCTTGAGCAGGGACATTGATTCTCTCTTGCTCCTGAAGTTTATAGCAATCACCTCCCATGGTTCTGAGACATTTGGGTTCAATCTGGAATTTAACTACCAGCTTCCCTGGGTTTCGAACTTGTCTTCCATGGAGTGACTTTTCAGTCCTCATAGTTGTATGAGCCAATACCTTATTTTATGTGGTGTGTGTATGTGTGTGTGTGTGTGTGTGTGTGTGTGCATGTACACGTGTGCATGTGGTCTCTTACTGGTTCTGTTTCCCTACAACAACCTAAAGTGAAAATTAGTCCTTGGACCTTGAGTGCAATATGTCAAAGTGTAGAAGTGGTTTCAGAACTGAGAAATGGGTACAGGTTGCAAGAATGTTGAAGTACTTACCAGATAAAGCCAAAACTATCATCAAGGGATTTTTAAAAGAAAATTCTAGAGAAGCCTCAGGAAGGGGAAGTGGAGAGAAATAGAGAAGACTGCATCTCATTAGGTTATACAGAATGCGGAATATTGGCAGAAATACAGAAAAGGCCATTTTGACAAGATCGCAGGTAGAAATGAAGACTACATCATCGGATGAAGGAGAACAGCCAATTCACGTCATAAGATAGCAAGGAGGGCTGGAGAGATGGCTCATGGCTAAGAGCACTGACTACTCTTGCAGAGGACCTGGGTTCAGTTCCCAGAACCCACATGATGACCAACAACCATCTGTAACTCCAGTTCTAGAGGATCTGGGCCCTCTTCTGACCTCCGTGGGCTTTGCATGGCACAGGTGTGCTTACATACACGTAGGCGAAATACATTAAAAAAATAAATAAATAAAATTTTTTTTTAGGAAAACAAAAGGTGGCAAGGAGTCTGTTAAATTCACATTCTATAAACTTTTGAACAATGAAATTTGATATTTCACTGGAAAGGTTTCTGAGCAAAGTGACAAAGCACTGTGTTGGCTTTTCCTGTCTGCTTAGAGTGAAATGAAAGATGAGAGAAATGACTCAAAGACACTGTTATTAAGCAAAGGGAAATTAGAACCTGAAGATTTCGTAAATTCTCAGACTGCCTATATTGCAAAAAATAGAGAAGAGAGTATGATGGTGTGGCCAAGAGGCTGTTTGATAAATAGATTAATGAAGGAGGTGTGGAGTACTTGCCTATAACTACAGCACCCAGAAGACTAAGGGAGAAGGATGCATGTTCAAGACCAGCTCAGGCTACACAGCAAGATCCTGCTGCGTATAAAAAAAGGGTGTGTGTGTGCTATAGATGCAGCTTATTTGTTGAGTGATTGTCTAGTATGCACAAAGCCCTGAATGTGATCCCCAGCATTGCATAAATGGGGTGTGGTGGTCTATACCTGCAATCCCAGCACCAGTGAGGTAGAAGCAAGAAGATCAGAAGCTCAAGGGCAAGCCTGTGCTATATGAGATCTAGTCTAAAAAATACTAATAAGAGAAGAGACCAGTATGAGTGAGAACTGAGGTGTTAATCAGCTACCCAGCCAAGTAGGAAAACTGCCAATTTAAACTGAAGGCTGAGGAGATTGAGGGAGGGCCTTCAGACTTAGTAGATTTTATAGGCTTCAACCATAGATCAACTCAGTCATGAACATACTCTGTTATGTGGAAAAAAGACATTAAGGATAACTGAGATCTTCAAGGATTGCTCTCCTGTTTGAGAATGGGGAGCACTTCTTCACTTTCAGTAACCTAGCTTATTACTATAGTTTATAGCTTATAAAGGATGTCAGTCAACTACAGTTTATCTGTCTTGCAAGATATTTCTTTAACACCCCCACTCCACTGTAAGCCACAGCCCTTTCTATATGGGAAAGCAAAAGCTTTCCACCATAGAAATTAACATCAGTAATTAATCGCATATTTACAAAATTGTGTTCTATTTCACTCTTTATGGTATAAGCTCCAAGACAACTAAGATTGGATAGAATGTTTAAAATCTTTTATAAATGGAAACATGATGTTGCAAGGTATGTCTATACTCACAAATGATCAACAGTGTCAGTGCAACTTTTTTTTTTTAACAAATTGTAGGTTAGGGATAGTTTTCCTTTCGAACTTTATAGGCAGTTGTTATCACTAGCATTTCTGCTGAGAAATATGCTGCTATGTGGATATCTTACTCATTAATAAAATCTGTGTACTTGCTTGGAATCACTTAAGATTTGTATTTATGATCAGTCTTCTTCAGCTTCCTGGTGAATACAGTTTGCTTTTATCCCCCATCCTGGCCACTCTACGGTCCTGTTGGAAAACTCACATTGTCCCATTCTGAGTGATGATTAGCTTTGATGATTTCCCCCCTCCATTAAAAATGGGGGGGCAATTCTTATTATTCAGAAGGAGGAGCCGCAGGTGAACTTTAAAAATTTCCTCTTCCAGTTTTCATCCTTCCCCCTTTTTGTGGTATTTGCCGTGGTAGTGCCATGGTTATCTTTTCTTTTATCTTATCTTCCATTTAGTTTTTGAAATGTTATAACTTTAATTTCCAGACACAGTTCTTGTTTTCTAAATGTACTTTCTAAATGTACTCCTTTTCTACTGACACAACATCTCATTGCATCATGTTGTCTCTATTTTCTACAATGTATGACTGTGTCTGTTAAATTAGATGCCTTCTTGAAATTGTGTTCATCCATTATTGTCTTCTGAGTAGTCAGTTTACAACTAATGTTATAACTTTAATTTCCAGACACAGTTCTTGTTTTCTAAATGTACTTTCTAAATGTACTCCTTTTCTACTGACACAACATCTCATTGCATCATGTTGTCTCTATTTTCTACAATGTATGACTGTGTCTGTTAAATTAGATGCCTTCTTGAAATTGTGTTCATCCATTATTGTCTTCTGAGTAGTCAGTTTACAACTGTGCAAGAAAAATCTCAATTGTGCCTTTTATTCTAGGGTGACCTGACTGGATTCTTGCTTTAGGGAATCCCTGGTATTATGTCCTTAGCTTTTTCTTTTGAGGTTGGTTGAATTCTCCAAAGAAGATTGTTTGAATATATTTTCTGGAGAAATCTGATTATGGGATTTATTTTTTAGTCTAGTTCTGTTGCTCAACATTTTGTAGATAACTCTCTAACTACTTATGTGTGGCTTCCCCATTCTCTCCTCTGTCTGATGTTCTCAAGTCTATGGTCCTCTCTATTGTTCACAAGCCATGAGCAAAATATTTTCCCAGCTGCATGGATGACAGGGGTATGGTAGCTCTTGGTTAACCATCCTGCTGTTTAGCTTTCTTTTACTTCTCAATTCCAGAGACACACAGCAAAGCCTTTCCTAGAGGCTTGGGAGCACTTTGCTGGAAACTGAGTTGCTTCTGGACTTTGTGTGGGCTTCTGGTTTCATAATTCAACATTTCTGAGTTTGTGGAATTGGTGTCCATGATTACACAGACTTTCAGATTATATTATGTGCTGCTGTTGTTTTCTATTATGTGTATTTGGTCTTCAATAATCATTTCTCAAGCCTTGGAAGGTAATTACTACACTATGACTACTTTGCTCTGCATAACATCTCTAGCAGAGAGAGCTGTGTCAGGCACTTGGTAGGTCTCTAATAAGATCTATTATCTGAGTATAGGAAGGAATCATTACCATGTATAATTCTTTTTATACTCCTTGTGTGAACAAGGCTCCATCAACAAAGCATCACTGATTCACCCTGTACACCTGTCTTAAAATATTATAAGACATTAAATATTCAAGTTATGCATGGAAATCTTTGGTGTCTTAGAACTTTACTCTTGTGAAGATAATTTACTCTTTCAAATGCGCCATCTAGACTAGAAAAGAACATCAGTCTCCAGAAATGACTAAGAGTTTTTCTGTGGCCAATGCTGCCATCTGTCCTAGCTTCCACTTACCATGTATATTAGCTGTTTGAATAGATTCTGGTATGATGAAGGTCGTTTTATGGTGGCCCTTTGAGTATGGGGTCATCACAAATACCCTTAAACTGCAGCTGTGACCAAAAGGAAATTGACTTTAACTGTTGACACATGCCCTTGGTATAGACATAATGGGGCCTAATAACGTTAAACATAGAAAATACAGCACAAAGGAAAACACGGACTCACAGAAGAATTCATTGCCTGTAGCCTGATGGGTTTTCCTACTATGGGAAGCACTTCAAATTGTACATCCCATGTGCTGTGCATTTTCCATTCTATTCTCTTGCCTTATACGTTTTCAATCACAGAGTAATAATTAGTGTACAGTAAAAATGTAGTTAAAATTGGCAATGTCATTCAGCTTCGCCTTACTTATTAATATACAGTATTATACAGTTAAGCTTTTTACTCTGATTGAAAGGATAATATAAAAAACGGGATCCTTTATTAGAAAAATGTTTGAAAACGTAGCTAGCTATAAACTATATTTATGTGTACTCAAATAAATGCACAAAATAGTATACATTATATTGCTTAATATTCATTGTGTTGTGTCTTACATAAACAATCCACGACAAGAATCGATTTTGTAGTTAATACAAAAACTCTTAAAGGACAATTATTTCTGTAAGACAATGAAGGATAACATGAGACTCAAATTCTATGAGAATTGTTGGTATTAAGGCCTAGTACTCAAAAATAAAATAAAATAGTGGATGCAGCTAAATCATAGAGACTTAATATATGCATATATATTTCTAAACAACATGTTACTGACTGCAAATACTCATAAGGTACTCAGAGGTCAGACACTGCTCAAAGCATTCAGAATATAACAACTCATTTTCTCCTCCAGATAACTGTTAGCGTCATGTGTGTTTCCATCCCATGTTAGAGATGAGGGCAGTTTACTAATAGCGTGTCTTGCCCAGCACTTCGCTGATATGAAGTGGCAAGAACACAAGGCTAAGCCTATCTAAGGTGCAGTCTATATTTTATTTTTTCCTATTTATTTATTTATTTATTTATTTTTATTTTATATTTATGGGTGTTTTGCTTCATATGTGTAAGGGCACCCTTGTCATGCAATGCTCACAGAGGCCATAAGAGGGCATCTGATCTCCTAGAACTGAAGTTGTGAATGGTTGTTTGCTAACTGTGGGTGCTGGGAAAAAACACAGGTCTTCTGCAAGGGCAGTCAGTGCTCTTAAATGCTGAACATCTCTCCAGCCCCTCCTATCTTGTTTTGTATCTAGAACTTTCGCTTAAGATTCTATGAAAAGTTTGAATATTAATATATTCAAAACTAAATTTGCTGATAAGAGCTTATTGTCTTATAATTTTGAAGTGTCAATTAGAAAACAATAACCAAAGGCAAGACTGACATCCTATTTTGAAAATTTAGGAGATTGACTATAGTCTCAAAGGGTCACAGATTAGTCAAGTACTGATCACAACACTGTATAACTTGTGGAAAATTGGTCCTAGGGTCATGGATTTGAATCATGAGTTCTAAAGTAAAGAGAAACAAGTCATATCAACGTCAGTTAAAAGTAGTCTACCATGCTCTCCCCTCAGGTGTCACACATGAGTGTCTATGCCAACTGCTGTTCTATTGGCCACAGAGAAAGCTTATTATAGTCTAAGTTTTTTCTTTTGTTCCTCCTTTAAAAAGCATTCACACACATGCAGGCAATACACTCATGCACATAAAATAAAAGTAATAAAATATAAAAAATAACAAATCCAGCCCAGCTGCAGCTACAGGGAGACCCTGCCTTAAAAAGACAAAATATAAATAAATAATAATGTACTAATAGCATGGAAGATTCTGTGGAGATTTGTTGTTGTTGTTGTTGTTGTTCTGTCTATTGTTTTTGTTTCAGGTTACAAGCATTGTAGTCTTTATTGAAAAGGACTAAGTGGTTAATGCCCTGCTTGCCCATTCCCAGAATATATTAAATCCTCAAGCACCTTTTAATCACCAGTGTGTGGACTCTTAGAAACCAAAGATTCACTGCATGAATCTGCTTCTTTATTTGGGTATCAGTGTTGGAAGATAACTACAATTGTTCTTAGAAAAGTCAGGGAAATTCTCATAAATGAAGTGATATATAATCATGTGTTGAAAGGTAAATAACAAGTCATGAGATCTACTTGGAGAGTAAAATTATTATGTACCCGGTGTGTTTGAGGTTTGGGGGTAGCAATGGTGTGGCATATGCATATGTGGTTGTAGTGCTGAATGGGAATTTTAGGTAGTCTCAGATCATTTTACACTGACCTTGGACAGTGTATTTTCATTTCTTTTGTGCCTTAGTTTTCTAATGTATATAATAAGAAGAGTAACAGCATCTAAACTGTAAGGTTTTAGTATAATAAGCGCATCGATGCCATTAGTACCACACAGTGTTAATTATTGTTACCACCCCAGTGAGACACCTCATTTCCAAGTAATCATTACTTCATTTAGAGTGATGTTTTCCACACATAGGACACCTTAAAAACAGTATGAAATAACATAGTTTTGCATTCTTTTGGTCAGGAAGGGTGACTTCCCATCTTAGGTACTATGTCATTTCTGAACAGATTCTACTCAGCCCACATAAGCATCCTTCCTAAATGGTTAGTTGATGAAAGCGCACCCCATACTAACAGGGGGAGACTCACACTGCCAACGAGACTCCTCATATAGACTTTAGAAGAAGAAACATTTAAAAAATATTTTATTTATTATTTTTATGTGTATGTGTGTATTGCCTGCATGTAGGTAAGTGCACCCGTGCTGTGCAATGAGAAGAAACATTTTTATCAAGACATAAAAGTCTTGTCTTTGGAGACAAAATCATGCTGTTAGAAGTTTCACTTGGAGTTGATAACCCAAAAATCAGCTAATTCTAACTGAATTGATTTAGAGATCTTATCCTTTCTTATCACAATCTTTACAGTTAATTTTTACATTACATACAGCCCATGTAAGAGTTTGAAGACACTGTGAAGTCCAAAAAACTTCTAGAGAACTGTGTGATGAGATCAGTAGGTTGAAATGGACGTATTTCTCATTATTTGGTCAAGAGAGCAGACCAAGTTCCATTGTCAAATCAGGCTATCTGGAAGAGGGAGAAACAGCCATTATGGTGGGGAGGGGGACAGCCAAAGGCAAATAAACCATCCTTATATTCTAGGGAAATGGGATGGAATAAGATGAATAAAAATGCAGGGCTAGATAGACAGGCCTGACCCATGTCACAAAATAGTCCATGTGTGAATTCATCCAATAGGGAATGATAGAGTCTGATTTGACATGGTGCCCCAATCAAAGCATGCAGATTTTAAGACTATAAAGCATTTTGCAAACTGGATTCTGTCTGTTTAATTGTTCTGATGGTCCACAGTCTCTGGCTAATGCTAAGATGAGAAAAAGCACAGTGTGCAACGAACAAGTCATGTGTACTAATTTGTTAATATTTTAGGTGATTGGATAGAAAAGCTGAAGGGATAGAATTTCCAGTCCTGTATCTTTCTTTCCAGGATAAAGTGAAATTCAGTTGGTGAGAGCCTTATTAAATCAGGGGAATTAGTATTGGGGGCACGTTTTCTAGTTAAAATATCTAGAGGTGAGGTAGACACAAGGCTGTAAATACTGCCCACCCCCCAGCCCCATGCACAGAGCTTTTCTGGGAGAATGGAACATTGCATCTTTTAAGTAGATTCATTTAGCTTATTTTCTATCTTTTCATATACTCTCTAGTTTTGGATGGTGAATAGAAAAAGGTATCATTCAAATTTCAAGAACTGAATTAGGCAGTGACCTTTGGAGGCTCCTTCTTCACTGGTCCAGGCCTTAACTGCTGTAATAGCACTTACCGTGTGGTTCCAAACGCCAAGCCGCCACAGTGAGGTGCCACAAAAACAGAACCCAAACTCACAGAGATTTGAGAAAAGCCCTTGGCACAGAATTGGCTGTGCGAGGATAAGCTACTGCACTTTTAAAAATAGTAATTTGTTGACTGGAGTTTTGGGTTTTCCTTTTAAGAGGAATTTGGTATCACTAGGAAAGTAAAACTAAAATCTTGAAGAGTTTGGGCACGAAGTAGAAGTACTAAGAAGTGAGAGCGCTAATTGAGGAGGAAGTTGTCTTAAAGGGGAAAAAGGTACAAGTGCGGTTTTTCTTTTTTGTTTAGAGTTGCCTTAGAAAGAAGCTAATTTTAGCTTCAGGAAGAGGATAGCCTGAGGTTTCTGGGCTCCAAACAGCTGGTTAAGACCCAGATAGTCAGAGTTAATGGAGGAAGCCCGGGCCATGTATTTACAGAGCAATTAGCACCTTTCCCTACACACCAGCAGTGCAAACACAGGAAGTGACTCACCAAGTCCTGGGACAACTGTGGTGCAAGGGAGTTTAAAAATGTAATTATGTCAATTAAAGGACAGCTGAGATGACTTGGAAAGTAATCTGTACTTACTGTGACCTTCACTCTACTTTGAAATCATGGTTAGGAATTAGTGATTAATGAAAATGTTACTTGGCACACATATTTAAAAACAAATACATTAAGGACATAATTATGAGTTGTATACCTCTTTCTCATGATGGCTAATGTCTAGGGAAAGCCAACATGCCCACTTTTCTGCTCCCCATATGCAGCTGCCTAGAGACCTAGCACTTTATAGCTGTGAAATAGCCTATACAGAGTTCCTTTCGAATTGCAAACATTTCACAGACTCAAAAACATCACATGTGATTTCAAATAGATACCTAAGTGTTTGTAAGACAGTGGTTGTTCAGAAGTGGAACCGAGGGAATAGAGCTAGGGGTAAAAACATGAAATACATAAAATATTGATGCCATTATTATCAATATGACAAAATAAAAATATATAATATTTATATTTTAGCCAAATATAGAAACACGAACACAAAGATTGCATATATCAAAATAAGTAGAAGTTAATAGCAAACTAAAAGTTCATGCTCATGGACTATGGCCATGAAGAATGTAGACACAGGATAATTACAGAAACAAGGTAAGTGTCCCACTCTTTCTGGAGTTAGTCAAATCTGCATTAGATTAGTGTGACAATTTCCTGCGTGTCAGTTTGTGGAATATTGGTCCTATGACAAGACAAGCTTCATAAAAAGTTAATAATCTGTGGTCAAATAATTTTGAGAAATCTTGCAGAACATATGTCTCCCTTGGAATTTGAAATTGTACACAGAAAAATTAAAAGCCCTGAGATGTCCTATCGTAAAGAAATGTTGATCTTCATTTCTTTACTCAGAGCTAAGCATTGTAAGGGCAGGTATTGATGAAAAATAAGAGTGTAGTTTTCCCCACTGAAGATAACAGAAGTGACTTCTCCCTTCTTTCTTAAAGCATTTACGTTAGAAAACTTAAAATGGGGGCTAAGGCGATGGCTTAGATAGTAAAGCAATAGCTGTGTAAGCTGAGGACCTGAGTTTGGATGCTGGCATGTGTGTGCAATCCCAGCACTGAGAAAATGGACACAGGAGGCTCTCTGGGGGCACAGTAGTCCACCAACCAGGCCTCCTCGATGAGCTCCAGGTTCAGTGAGAGTACACATGCAAAGCACACATAACAATAAACTTAAAAATCAAGCAAGTGAATAAGGTGGAGAGGGATTGAGGGAGATATTTAATATTGAGGTCAGGCCCCCACATGCACCCCCCCCACACACATGCACTCATGCACACATGCACACACACATGCACACACATACATATACACACACAGAGAAAGGAGGAAAAGAGAAAACTTGTAAACATCTTTTCCTCTCTTTAAAACTCATTCAGTCCTTTTGAGAAATGGACCATTTTTTCAGCTTTATGACAGGAATGCCTTTCTCAAGGATTTGTAAGTATTATTAATTTTTTCTGATTTACTTTTATTTTATGAATATGTGTGTTTTGCCTGCATGTATATAAGTGCACCTATGTATACAATGCCCATGGAGGCCAGAAGGTATTGGATCCTCGGGAACTAGAGTTACAGATGGCTGCTAGCCACCATGTAGGTTCTGGGACGTGAACTTGGGTCTTCTGCAAGAGCAGCCAGTGCTGGTAACTGCTGAACCATCTCTCCAGCCCCCAAAGAGTATTATTTTAATGCAAACATTAAGAAAGATAAGGACAGTATTGCCTGTCCAAATGAAGGATTGTAGGAGGCTGCACCCCTCTCTTTTAGCTCCCAAGGGAGGACAGAGCCTAATTGGTGAGTCCTGCTTCAGTATGCAGCAGTCTCCTGTCATAAGACATGAGATTGGTATTTCTCTTGGATAAATTGAATAAGCTAATACAGACAGTCACTTTATTACCACAGTATGTGTGGCAAAGCGGTCTAGAGGTCCTCTTGAGCACTAGTCATTGTTTATCTTGAAAGCATGTATATAATGGGTTATATATGCTTGGCTATACAAAAAAATGAGACTACTTTTTATCTGTAATATCCTGGCAGATTACCTGTGATGTCCGTGAGTAGTATTTGTTCAATAATAGAAATATTCATTTTCACCCTTATGCAAAAGATTTCTGGGATGGGATTAGATTTGTTTTGCATTGTATTTTCCCAACACCATACATATTTCATTTGGGGGACACAAATTAAAATTGTACACCATTCGGGAAACTCTGGTTTCTAGTGTTCTACTCAAGATAGAAAATGACAAAATATTTTAAAGCTCCAATGAATTTGAAAATAGGAATTTAAAAAATTGCCTAAAAAAGAGACAAGGTGCTTATTTTCTTTTTTTAAATTTCATTTATTATTTTTTTATGTGTATGAGTATTGCCTGCATGTAGGTAGGTGCACCTATGTTGTGCAATGCCTGAGGAGGACAGAAGAGGGTGTTGAATCCCCTGGAAATAGAGTTACAGATGGTTGTTAGCCACCATATGGGTGCTGGAAATTGAACCTGGGTACTCAGCAAGAGCAGTAAGTGCTCTTAACCGCTAAACCATCTCTCCAGCCCCTAAGGTACTTATTTTTCTACCATCAGATAGCCTTCTTCATTTGGCCTTCCTTATCTGAACCAGAGAATTGAAAATATTCTCAATTATCTCAAGGATTCTGTGCAGCCAATGCCATTCTATATACCCAGGAGAGAGCTTTATTACCTAGAGTAGATGCTTTAAGGCTTTAAGACTTAATTTCCTTGTGAAACTCTAGTCAATTTCTAAGAATAGTGAATCTACACACTGATGGTTCGTCTTCCAAACTTTAGACTAACAAATGAAATTGCAACTTTACTATCCACTTAGATGTTTAATAAAAAAAATCTCAAATTAATGCATCCAGCTCTAAATTTAATCTTTCTCCAGGAACCTGCTCTTCAAAATGTGTCTGTTAACTCAGCTGATGGCTGGCCATTATTGTTCAGGTTGTCAGGTAAACAGATAAAGCTTGAGAGTTGTTTTGACTCTTTGAACCAGGAAATCTTATTGACTCTACCTTGTAATTAGGTCCAATGTGGTACACTCCTAAGCCCTCCATGGCTGTCCACAAGTATCTGTTTTCCAGTGATCTTTTACTAGTCTCTCTGCTCTTACTATTGGGCCAGTCATCCTGTGCCTTTAAATCTCTGAGTTCATCTGGGTGCATTCCCCTCCTTACTGCTCAAGCACGTGCCTTTAACCTACGGTCATAATATTCCCTATCCCTTCTGTGTCCCACACGGCATGTGGCTCACTTTCTGTGACTCTTCCCAAATGCCAGCTTCTCAGTGAGATGATCTTGAACTTCCTGGTCAAAATTGTAAGTCATTCCTCAGTCCTTGGATTCCTGATCCTCTCATCCTATTACCCCTCCCCCATAGTACTTATTTCCTTCAAATATTCTAGAAAATTCATTTATCTATTGTGTTTCTTTATTGTGAGCCCTACTTTATGACCCTCTTCTTCTGTTTCTGTAATAGCCTGAGCTTCTCCATTTTAAGTAAGACCACCATCTTGGTGAGCCATCCCAGACCAACCCTACCCTGGCCCAGGTAAAGCAGTTCCAGGAAGAGCTGACCCCAGTGGAACATACCCATATAGTCCTGGGAGGCTCCTGTTGAGGCTTATCTGGTTTTTATGACTGCTTATCTGGCTTCTGTAACTGCTTGCTTGCCCACCTATAGGAATAAACATGTGACTGCTTATCTTTAAGTAAATCTTGTACTAACTGGTCAGGATATGGATTTTACCTTTAGAAGTTTTACTTTTCTCTGAGCAAGTACTGCATTCTCAAAAATCTTGGCCCAGAGAGTGCAGTCTCTGGCAAGCTAAATAAATGCTGGCTAATTCGGAACACCTGGAGTCTGAGTGGTCTGTTCCCAGTGGTTTCAGCACCATAACATTTCTAAAATGTAAAGACCAAAAAGTTAGGATATTTTTTTATTCCAAATTCTTGGTTACAGAGAGGGTAGTTGATGAATAGTTGAATAAATGAGACAAGTCAAATTTGGAACCAGCAACAGGCCAGAAGAAGGTTTGATGCATGGGGGTTGGGGGAGTAGACATTAGGTTAGTTGTCAGAATAATATATAGGCTGATGAGCAGAGCCACAAAATCTTTTAGAAAATTGCAAGCCTAAAATGTATTCATAGATGTTTTAGGATAGTTAGGTAAATCCATCTTAGTGGAGAGCAACGAAGAGATGCCTGACAGATTCGGAGAGCTTCATTACTCTGCAAATTATTTGAAGAGCTCAATATGCTTTTTCTTTCAAAATAAATAAGAACGGTATCTATCAACCAGAAGTTCAACTCTTTTTAAATGAAAGCCAACCTCGAAATTTCTACTAACAAAATGGTGTTGCATATAACTTAAATTCTGATATTATCCTCTAGTTTTATGCTGATGCCTTCTGTTTCTTACCTAAATCAGAAAGAACAGTTGAGGTAGGGCAGCCACTCAACTTGAAATTATAACTGAAGGTTGAATTGCAAAAGTTGGTTAAAATGAGAAACTGGTTTTAACTTTAACCAATTAATCATCTTCTGAAAGAGAGTCATAACCTTTGTCCTGAGTACTGGTCTGACCATGTGGCTCCTTGTTCCCTTTCTTGCTAAGTCACAATCCATATTTTAACATCAACAAATCTCAGTCCATATCTTTAGAATAAAATCTTTGAGTCATATCTGAAGATTTTTGTGTAGACTTTCTTTTTATTGTTATTGTTTTCTTTTCTTTCTTTTTATTTTCTTCTTAAGACAGGGTTTCAGTATGTAGCCCTGGCTGACCTAGAACTCACTGTGTAAACCAGACTGACCTGAACTCACAGAGATCTGCTTGCCTCTGCTTCCCAAGTGCCAGGATTAAAGCTGTGTACCCACCACCATGCCTGGCCTTAGTGGGACTTTTTATTTAACATTTATTGTAATTTTTTGTGATGCTGGGCATCAAATTCAGAGCTTCACGCGTGACAAGTGAATTACAGGACCAGTCCCTAATAGATAGTTGAATTAATTTTTTAAAAGTTAGTGTACGATGGGTTTCATTATAGTAGTTCATGATCATCTATCTATCTATCTATCTATCTATCTATCTATCTATCTATCTATCTATCTATCATCTATCTATCATCTATCTATCTATCATCTATCATCTATCTATCATCTATCTTTCTAGTTGTTATTTACTTTATTTATTATTTACTTTATTTCTTATTTGCTTATTTTTGGTCTTTTTGAGACAAAGTCTCCCTGTAGTCACAGCTGGCCTGGATTCGCTATAGAGAGCAGGCTGGCCGTGAACTCACAGAGATCCATCCACCTGCCTCTGCCCGCCCCCCACACGGAGTGCTAGGATTAAAGACACGGGCACCACACCCAGCAATATATTTGTTAAAATTCCTCCTCCTCCTCTCCACAGATTGCTTGTGTGCCCCTGTTCTTCAGGCTGTTTCCTTTTCTTCTTCTCAAACATCTCCCTCTGCTTTCATGTCACATATAGTCCATTGTTCTCTTTTTCCTCCTCTGCCCTTAAGATCTTTTCCCCTCTTTCCATGATTCCCCCTTGTTTCACAACACACACACACATACACACACACACACACACACACAAACACACATACACACAGAGTATATGTACACACATCCATCCATCCATATACACTTAAATTTAAAACCTAGGCTCTGCGTATGAGTGAAAGCTTATGGAACTTTTACTTCTGAGTCTGGATTACTTTGATTACACATGATTTCTAGTTCCATCCATTTTCCTGCAAATGTCATGAGAAAGGCAATCCACCCCCCCCCGCCGCCCCTGCCCCTATTCTGCTTGCTGATTGTTTCCTTTACTGTGCTGAAACTTTTTAATTTTGTGCAATCACATTTTTCAATTCCTGGGATTATTTCCTGTGCTATTGGAATCATTTTTGGAAAGTCTTTGCTATGTATGTATCTAAATGTGTTTTACCTTCGAAGTTTCAGATCTTACATTTTTCAATTCCTGGGATTATTTCCTGTAAAATAATCAGGAAATAAATAATTATTTCCTGTAAGACAATCAGGGGCTTTCTACTGCGATGGACACTGGCATTCTTTTTTTTTTTTTTTTCCCAAACGCCCAGTTCTCTAATTCTCAGACACCATATGGATGTTCAGTGATTCAATCTGATTTTGACACTATTGGGAATGAGAAGAAATTCCACTAGTTAAGGATTCAATCCCACAAAGCTTTCCTTGTTTCAGATGCCAATGTCAATCTCAGATTCCACTACCTGAGCTTACGTCTGACCTGGTTACAACTTTATTAATTCCCAGAAAATGGCCATGGGGCTAAATAATGTGTTAGAATGCCTCAAAACTCAGGAAAATGATATACTTGTCTTCAGTGGTAGGAATCAGTGCTTCTAGGCAAGTGCTGTAGTATGGAGCTAGTTTTAGTTCCAATATTGTATATGTGTTTATTATAAATGCTGCAATTCAGGAGTATCAAATGGAAGAGTTGCCCAGGCACAAATGGGCAGGGAGCAGAGTTTCCATGTTCTCTTTAGGTCGCCTCCCAACACATCAGCATGCTTATTAACCAGAAGCCTTTTGGTCTTGTTTCACAGTTTTTAATTTAAATTTCATTACACAGCATGACTGATCAAATCATCTGTCTCAAGTGATGTAGCTCAACCTCTAGCTTCATTCCTCTTTGTGGATTCCAGAGGGTGGTATTTAAAATTTTAAGCCCTTTATCCACATGAGTGACTTCCAACTCCTCTTCTCAAGCCTGAAATACCCAGACATTAATAGACAACAGATATTCTTACAATCTAACATAGTCAAATGGTTTTAGAAGCTCTGGGTGGCAGGATGGAAAAAAAACTAAATGTATTTTTTATTATAACACAAACCATCGTGGTACTTTTAGTGGACACATTTATTTATCTGCCCTCCCTTCTAGACTAGTAGGTCTTTGAAGGCAGTTTCTTCTAGTTGCTTGCCTCTCTTTTGGTCTTGATTCACACAGTAGATATTCAAATAGTTCTAGTAAGTGAGTGACTGCCTGAATGAAGAAAGAAATTACATTTTATTAGTCTATAACATCTCTCAGCCATAAAAACATGATAGAAGTGAAACTATTATAGTAAGTGAATCTTTCAACAGAAGTGAAACTATTATAGTAAGTTTTCATAACCCACATAACAAATTATTCCTTTTTCCTATGTGTACTGAAAGTATTAGAATAGGGAATTAAGAATTAAGAATTGTATTGAATGTAATAGAATTAAGAAACTAAGAATCAAAAAAGAACTCTAGCAAAAGTATGTAAACAAATCCAAAGTGTGTACATTAAAGATAAGAGCATCACTTAGTAGCCCTAGAATGTAACCTAGCAACCTGAGTGTAACTGTGTGATTAGCCAAATGATGTAAGAAACTGATAAACATATGCTCACCAAGTCATGCATAAGGACTATAAAAACCCACAGGAAAATCAGTTCGTGGGCGCATATATGAGCTGAACTCCTGTCAGCTGTGCTACCCCATCTTCTGACTGATCCTGTCTCTGGACCGTGGGAAAAAAGAGGAACTTCACGTCGCGAACATCCAGACCTGACTCGACCCTCGACCTCGAGACAACCAAGCTGAGCCAAGACTACCATCACCACATCAGACTGAGACGACATCACTCGGGCATTGGCCCTAGGATTGGTACTCTTATCTGTCGTTGTGTTATGTGTGAAATTTGTTTATGATTCCCCAAATAAATACATTGAAGACATTGGCTCTACAAATATTTATTCTCCCTCGCATAACGAGGTGATGCTCAACTAAGCCTTAATAACTCCACTCGCGACACTATGTAACCCTGGATGTCCTGGAACTGGCTCTATAGATCAGACTGGCTTTGAATTCACTGAGATCTTCCTGCCTCTCCCTCAAAGTGCTGGGATTAAAGATGTGGGCCACCTTGCCTGACCAAAAATCCTTCTTAAGTACACTTTGGGATGAATAAGCTAGACATATAACCTCAGATTGACCACTTACTTATTATATATGACTGGGAAAGTCATGTAACACTCTAAGCTTGACTATTCTCAAATATAACACACAAGAAAATTATATCTTCTCTTATCACACAGCAATAGTGTGAGAGTAAAAATATGCTCTAAAGAATTTGTAGCTTAATTCAAATAGGAACGATTGCAATGATAGTAAAATGTGTGATGTTAATGAGGGAATGAAAATGGTTTCTGAACAATAAATATTCAATGGAAACACAGAGCAAAACCCTGGCTCTAGGTGTTATTTAATCCTGAAAGATGTAGAAAAGCTTAGAGCTCCACATACAGCTCAACCTGACCTCCCAACTCTAGTGGAGAAGGTGACAGCTTGGGAGCAAAAGAGACATTGTGAAGTACATTAAAAATCACCCCATTTCAGTTCACATGCTTCTAATGCTGTAATCAATGGGAAATTTTCCTGTAAAAGGCAGGAGAATACAGTATATCACATTCAACACTTTCCAATCAGGTTATTTATTGCTATTCAATTCACAGTTCCCTCAGGTTTTGGCAAGATTCTGGAATTTATTCTGTCACACAGTAGCCAGCCAAGTAAATCACATTGCACACTTCCATTGTCACACATTTTTCTTACTCAACATCAGTGACCTTATTTCTTTGTCCCTGAGAGTGACTTAAAATTCAGCTGTTTGGGCTTTCCTTTTATAATGCTACAATTTCATATTACAATGTCCTTTCTAATATTTCTTGATAAAAATGTTCAGAAAGAATAGAGTAAGTCAGGAAATTTTCAACAATAAAACCAGGGACAAAGTGATAAATATTACAGACAAAACATTTTCTCCTTGTAGACAAGAGGTACCAGTCGCTATTAAAACAAAAAAGTAACAACATCTTTGCTGCAAGGTCTCAGAGCACTTCATTAGAAACAGAGAGACAGAAAGAGCCACATTAGAGTAACAGAGTGGGCTCCCTGAAGAGTAGCAGGATGGTGACCACGCCCTGTTTCGTGCAACACACTCAATGAGAGTGCAAACCCTTGAGAGCTGCTTAGGTCACAATACATTCATTGCAAGTCATTTTTTCTTTTAATTGACTGTGGTAGAGCACATTTTTTGGCAGGAAAAAAAGACAGTCATTTGTTTATTTCACTTGTTTCTCCTATTCAAACAGGCTCAAAATCTTGTTGAAAATATTTTATCACATCATATATTATATGATACATCACTATAAAAATAGTAGTATTCTATAATAATATTCTGTGCTATATCTGCTATGATGCACTGTAGTTTCAGAAGTGGAAACTACTTTGGAGGCATGAGTGGTCTGCCTTTGAACTACAAAATATGGTGATATGTCACATATACGTATAAATATATGTCTTAATATATGGTTACTGCAAGTTATAGGCCAAAATACTGTCCATAAAAAAGCTAGATAACACCAAACACTTCAGGGGTAACCGATTATTCCATAATTAACTAAGTATATGACTGAAGTAAAGAGTAATTAAGACAAGGCACTGCAGTAATCTGAAACTCTAAACCACTAAAGTCTACACTGTAACGTCACCAACAGTGTCTTTTTTTCTGAACACCGGGAAACGTCACTGTTGTGTATGGATTTGTAAAAGGAATCAGTGTGCTTGTTTCCCAGTGGTTAGATTCTTAGTAAAGTTCTTGACAAATTCTAATTATATTGTAAATGACAACTGATAAACATATTAATGACTCGTATTAGTAACTGATTTCTAAAGAGACTTTCATGTTTGGAGTTGAATAACTTTCTGGTGGGCACAGGTCACAAATCTTGGATCGCTTTCTTTCTTTGCTCCTCAGTATTAAATGTGAATGTCATCACCTAGTCTTTTAACTGTCAAGAAGAACAACACTGAATGCTTCCAAGTGGAGGGAGATGGTGCTAGGATGCATACTGCTTGCAAGAAGGGTCCCACCAGTGATCCCACCATGAATCCTGTTCTCTAAAACTGCCTCATTGACTCTGCTGAGTCCTCACCCTAATTAAATACAAGCTTCTGATGTGTTTCTTATGCTTTGTGGTGTATGAATGGATTGTCTCAGTGACTCTCCATGAATTTATTGACTTCTCTGAGCTTTATCTTTTAAACACTTTAAAAAATAGTTTGTTTCTGGGGATTTGGGTTTGAGGAGATGGTTCAGTTGGTAAAGGTTCATTTGTGTGAGCGTGAAGACCTGAGTTTGCTCCCTAGCACACAAGTTAAAAATCTGGGCATGATGCACTTATAATCCTATTGCTGAGAAGTCAGACATGGGTGGAACCCTAAAGCTCTCTGGCTAGTCAGTCAAGCTGGATCAGTGAGCTCCAGGTTCAGGGAGAGATTCTGTTTCAAAAAATAAGATAGACAAGAGTGTTGACGGATGTTGGCCTCTACTCATGTGCACACCCCCCATCCAAACACATACATGCAAAATACTTACCATAAAAAAGGAGATACTGTGGCACACACCTTTAATCCCAGCACTTGGAAAGCAGAGGCAGGCAGATCTTTGTGAGTTGGAGGCCAGCCTGGTCTACATAGTGAGTTCCAGGACAGCTGGGGCTACAGGGAGACCCTGTCTCAAAAAGACAAAAAAATAAAAAATTAATAAATAAAAAGGAGATACTGGAGTGTGAACCCAAAAGCTGAGGCTAAGCAGACATTCTGCCTCTGAGCTACTTCCTCCCAGCCCTGTGTTCAGTTTTAAGAAGGGGATTACAACACCCATTTATACTTTCTTTATATGGCTCTGCATGAGATGTTTTGTAAATTGTGAAGATCGGAGGCTGTCTTGAATGAAATGCTCCTTCTCAAGTGCAGTGACTACAGGGCTATACCGCAACGATTCCACGCTGCTGGGCAGTGAATGCAGTCAGTCCCTCTAATGCTGAATAGCAATGGTAGGAGGTCAAATCCATGGTGGAACACAGCAATGTCTGGCATGAAGGCAGAAGGCTTCAAGCAGTTTTTAGCCCATTGGAATGGTGGATAGCAGCGGTTTGTGGGCTACATGGGTTTTCAGCACAACTTCATTCTGTATTGTCAGAGAGGCCAAACATTCTGTGACATCAGCTTGTGTCAATTAAGCAGATTCACTGAACAGGGGCTAAATTTGTTGCTGTTGTTTGGGGGTTACTAATTACATATCTAAAATTTTAAGTATGTATTTCAGGGCTGGGAAAGTGGCTCAACAGGTAAGAATATTTTCTGTGCAAGTGTGTGGACCTGAATTCATATCCCCAGCATCTATGTAAAAAGGTGAGTGTGATTGTTTGCCTGCCTACAACCCCAGTGCTAGGGGCAGGAGGAGGATAGCTGGGGATTACTGGCTGCCAGTCTAGCTCCAGGTTCAGGGAGAGAGCCTGTCTCAAGGGAACAGAAGGGAGGGTGATAGAGCAGACACCTGACTTTCGTCGCTGGCCTCCATGCAAGCACTTGCGCATACAGGCACTAATACACCACACACACACTTACAGACACAAACAAAATAAAACATGCATTTCTAGTT
>NW_008337640.1:1094527-1114818 GCF_000622305.1 Nannospalax galili | reverse complement strand
AAAAAAAAAAAAAAATCAACTTCCTGTGCATAAATCTTACGATTTTTTTCCTCTGACCTGATTTTCTCCTTTTAAAGGATTTCTCTTTTTACTTTTCTTTCTTGTATTGTTTCAGCTTTTCTATTAAGCATTGTTTTTCTTTTGCCAACTCACTAAATAGTCCTAGAATAAACAATTTGGTATTCAAATTCTGTATCCTCATTATAATAAAAAAGGAAGTTGTTAAGCAGGAGATGAACACTGCTCTTCCTGCTCCAATTTTTATTTTGAATTCCTTAGAGAAGGAATTAGGATGCATGTAAATTTCATTATTCAAAATAACTTGCCTGCATCAGTTCAAGAGTCTGTCTTCTAGTATTCTGGGTAAATGCATGAAAATCAGAAGGGGTTAAAAAGGGAAATATAGACGGCTAGGAGAAAAAGAGGGTGTAGAGAAAATAAAAATATCACTTATTATGGAGGGTGAACATTGGCATCAAGTTCAAGTTTATTCTACTTTCAAAGTAATAGAAAGTTCTCAGGCAATAACAAAGGATCAACTTCTGATATAGCTTGTGCTTTCAAACAACCTATGACGCGTATGATTACAGTAGAAATCTGACAGTCACACACATAATATTCCTGGCCTTTGATTTTTTTTAACTAAGGCCAAAGTGAAAAAATTTGTGTCATTCAAGGCAACACCATAAATATTGTATTGTGACTAGACCAGACAGAATAACGTTGAAAGGCTGCTAAAATGCTTGGATAAAATATTCATTACTAGTAGTAATTACAAACTGAAATTAGGAAATAAAAATTCTGTATGTGCAGGAGTGATTCTGTGGCTCCACTCATCTGTGTACCCCTCTAGGTATAGTCCACATTTTTCTAACATAATTTGAAAGCAAAAGCTTGTTGTAGCCTTGGACTTCAATTATATGAACCAAAAATGCATTTAAAAGATCGTGATCACAATTCATGTCTTAAGGGAGTTTAGCTTATTTTAGCTATTGTAGCACCTGCTCTGGTTTCCAAGAAAATGATGGACATGGAAATTATTTGAACTTCTCCAGCTTCAGCAGCAGCATTGTGAACACAAACTCATGGGACAAGAACTGGATTATTAGGAGCTGCATTAAACTGCTTTCTGCAACAGTTAAACTGATGTTTTGCCGCATCTCTAGAAGGCAAATGGATCCTGTGCCTTCTTCATACAGTGTGCATTGTACTCTAGAAAGGTCTGGAGTTCCATGTTACTCACATTTAGGGTTAGGAGGGACCAAAGGCATGGCCATCATGCAGCCAGAGCTCTCTCAGCAACCATGATGAGCAGTGGCTAGCTTTTGGTACATGCTGGACATCTTAGCTATAATTATTATAGAAATCCTACCCAAGTTAAGACAGGTTTGCAAGTCCACTTTCTTCTATCTAAGAGGGGTTTCAGGCTTCCACTGTGTGTTGCCTTCTTCAGGCTAAATATTCTCATTCCTTCCGGGTTCCCACAGTCCTTTTGCAGACCTAGCTCTGCTACCCTGCCACATTTTACTTCTGCTTCAGCTGACTGCAGCTGATTCTTTTTTATTGTGCTGCTTGAGGCCTGGCTGAGGTATGACCAACTGAGAGCAAGTCAGGCTGCTGTGCTTTAGTTTCCAACACATTCTATTATAAATACAAACTAACGTCATACCAGTGTTGGGTAACTATCTCACTTCTCTAACGCACACTGAGTTAACAAGTAAGTAATGCTCAGTACAGTTCCTACATGTGGTTGCAATTTCCCAGTGTACCTCCCATCATTTTTAACATAGTTTATTGGTTAATTTTGTTCTTTGACAATTTTATACATGTATATAATGTATTCTGATTACGCTCCCTCTTCATGCAGCTTTATCTCCCTCCCTTCCCTGTCAACCCCACCCTCATCACTACCAGACCCTTTCCCAATTCATGACTTCTGATTTGTGCCCTGACTCATTTAGTTTCACCAGGGCCATCTGTGTGAGCCATGGATTAGAGATATCCATGGGAGCCTGGTGTGGTCACCAGTGGATCTACAGGTGAAAGTAATGACTGTCCCTTTCCTTGAATCTATCCTAGCAAATAGTTCTGTAGTGAGGGATAGGGGCCCTGTGCTCCTCCTCCACCTGTGTCTGACTGCCCAGTTTTGTGCAGACCCACCCTGGCTTTTGTGAATTTTAGTGAAGAGGCCATTCCACAGTCCCCCTCCCTACCTTCTGTCCCTTACATTCTTTCTGCTCTCTGCTCCACAGTGTTCTCTGAGCCTTACAGGGGATGGTGTAAATAACCGGGGCTGAGCCCTGGCTGCCACCTAGCCTCAGCCCCTTGTGTAGCTGTGATCTCTGCCTTCATCGCCGTTCACTGGAAAGAGAGGCTTTTCTGACTGAGGCTGAGAATAGCACTTGTCTATATTTAGAAAACATTTGACACTGTGTTGATTTAGCTGCCGACCCTTTCGCCTGTTTCTTCCACTGGTGGCTGGGGCCAAGGTTCACCACCATTCTTTTCTCATTTCCTTGGGTTTGGCCTAGGTTGTGACGTCAGCCAGAAGAGTGAGCTTCTAGTATGAGAACTGTTTCAAGACAGCTGCAAGTTTGATTTCTAGGAAGCCACTGGTTCTTAAGATTCATTCTCTAGAACAGTTTTTATAATTAAAAAAAATCTTCTATAAAACAAAACCCTTTTGTAATGAAATTAAGTATAAAATTAAACATGTTTTACAAAATGCCTTTTCTTTCTACAGAATGAGTTTTCTTTCTAGTGACTTTAGTAATCTTTGAGTCTCATGAATATATTACCTAAAAGTATTTCATATTCTGTTAAAATTAAAACTTCATTTACTAAGACATATGTTTAACTTTATATAAAGACAAATGTGTTAAAACCAGTTTTCATTAATAGATTCCTGGATTACACAGAAGGACTGAAATGGTTTCCATTTATGATGCTGTAGTGGTGCAGGAAACACTTGGCATCACAGACTCTGCTGGAAGAGTCCAATAGAATTCAAAATAGACTGAATGCTCAGAGGCTTTGGAATAGCAGAGAGATCATATAAGGTAATTGCTAATGGCTGGAACACAATGAATGTGGAAAATAGTATCCTCAAGCGACATCTGCAGTGCAGTACTTCACACTGTTTTACCACCTACCAGGAAATACCATAGAAAGACACAGCATCATTCAGTCATTTACAGTGGTTCTGTGAGGACAATGCTTCAAGCACTACAGGTGTAGTCTGTGATGGACCCCACATCAGAGGGGTTTGTTAATGGAGTCCCTGCTCACCAGCAGAAAAGCTGTTCACTTGTAACTAGGATTCTTAGTAGACCCCAGCTGGAGTGCTAGGAGTTGCAGCATAGCAAGCATCCCCAGGAGGATACAGGCTTCAACTAATGAGTACAGGCTGGGTCCATGCAACACTATGGGCAAGATGGTGGTGAAGGGGTCAAAGTTCTGCTGTATTTTTTCCAAAAGTTAGTTAAATGTGGGTCTATGTTGTGATGTTGATACCTTTTACTTATTTATCCTTATTTTTCCTGCCCTAGAGTAAAAAGCACCTTTTTATAATATTATTCATCACTTAAAAGCTAAATATGTGATATCAACATTCATAGCCTATAAATCCTGGTAGGGAAAAGAAAAAGCTAGTAGCAGTTCATTATTTCCTCATATGTACAGTAATTGGACACGTATGCTTTATATTTATAGAAGTCTCAATAGCGAGCACTTTAATAGTCTTCTAAGTAACTCATCCTGCTTACTTTTGCAAATTCATCAAAGAAATCTTTTCACATTATGTTTATCCCAAAATTTCAGTGAAAGCAATTGAATTTAAATAGATTATCTGTTTTCACACCTTTAGCCTTCCTGTCGCAGCAGTTAGAGCAGCTTAGTTCACAGGCTCTTTGGGCCTTCTTCTGGGCATTTATTCTCTGGCCCTCAGATGAAAGCACTGTCTTCGCTTTCCTTGTTTCCTGAGCAATGTTCTAATTTGAGATATTTTCTCCTGTTCCCACATATTTCAACAGAAGTTGCTGTCACAGTCTCCACAGGTCAGAGAGGCATGCCAAGCTCCTCACTTGGTATTCAAAACACTTCCGCACAGTTATCTCTATAATACTATAGTATTCCTCTGTTCTCCACTCACAGCCTCAGCTCACACATGATGAACTCTAGCAAACCCTGTGTGCTAGTCTTCTGGGTCTGTGAACCCTGAGGGTCATACCCCCATCCCCAACCCCTGCCATGAACTACATCACATCTCCTTTTCTCATTTTCACACTACCGACTCACCTGCTTTTGCTTGCTCTTCGGTGTCTACCTGCCCCGGTGGGAAGCTTTACTTTATCTTGTCAACTGGAGCAATTTTATTCTTTCCCAGGGCAGCTAAAGATATCCATCTGCACCTTCCTATAGCATTTGCCAATTTTTAACTTATAACTAAAATAAATTTAGAGTTATACAAATGTGTCAGTGTTCTCATTGCCCCTTAGCACACGTCTAATGTTAACAGCTTTTATAACACAACCCAAGGATCAAAATGAAAGCAGATTTTAAGGAAACTGCAATTTCTTGGATTTCATCAGGTTTTCTAGAATGTACTCTTTCTGTTCTAGGGTTCACTTCAAGTCTTCACAATGCATTTAACTTGTCTCCTCAGTCTCTTCCAAATGATGTCACCTCTTCAAACTTCCCTTCTCTTTCATGACCTCGGCAGCTCTTTACCTCGCAACGCCGATTCATGACGTTACATCGTTTATACACATCTGTTGCCTCCCTTTGTCACTGAGTTCCTTGTCACTTCAACGTTTTTATTTCCTGAAGTACCTATCACATGGTAGGAGCTAAATAATTACAACTTAACTACACGTCAGAAACAATTAGAGAGGACAGTAAGAAGAGCTACCTAATTAAATACTGACTTGTGGGCTATAGAGTCATTAAGTTATTACCAAGGTCAGAGAGCAAGAAATTGTAAGAAAAAGCTCTCTTTGGCATTGCTGTCTTCCGGTCCACTCTTTCTAGTCTCCTAGAACAGGCTTCTGCTTTCAATTCTTTGGTAATAGTAGCCTGAGGAAGGTCAGCCTTCCAGGCCCACCATGTAGAGGACCTACTGGAGTTCACTATCATGAATCTCATGTGCATGGCAAAGAATGGTCCTGGTTACTTGCAGAGGCCACTGAGCTGAAGTAATTATCCCTGCCTCTTGCATACCTTCTCTTCTAGCAGATAGCCATATTATGAACTCAGAACAGAGAACTCTGGACCCCTCTGTGGGACCCTGTACCCACCTGATTCCAATTCTGGTTCCCCCTATAGGTGAATGATGAGTGTTTCACTATGCCTTAAACTCACCCACCCACAATACTTCCCGTTGTCTGGGCTTTCCTTTCATTATGACCCTTCTGCCCCTTTTGAAGCCTGGAGAATCATTTGCTGACAGGTCCTCACTTTCTGCAGGGCATTGGACCTACTGACTGCCCTTTTTAGTCACCAGCCCCCATAGCCAAGTCCCAACATGTTTTTGAGTCATCTGGCCCTATTTTGCTTTGATATAAACCACAAATCACTTCTGTTCTGCCTAAGCTTATACCTCTTTCTTCCTCCTGTTCTAATATCTGGTTTGTGCTTTTTCCCTCCTCACCACTTACTAGCTTTGGTCTGTTGAACAGTAAACCCAGCTTCTGAAGCCACAGAAACTACTTTTCTGTTTTGAAGGCACCTGAAAGGGGGTGTTCTTCAGTTTCAGCCCCACGCTACATTAGATCTAGATCTTCTGCAAAGATTTAGAAACACTTTCTGACAGGATCAGGAGTAACTGAACTGATACGCGTTGCATTTTAACTGAAGCATGGCTGCATGATTTTTCATTTCATTTGGAAGGCTTTACTGCAAAGAGAAAACCTGCCGAGTAGGGTCCCACAGAAGTGTTTTGACATTAGGCTTAATAAAGCATGAAGAACTCATTAATAAATAATGTTTTGCTAGGTTAACAAATAAAGCTGAATGCACTGGCTAGACCTTGAAGTAAATCAAGTCTTACATGCAGCCATGCAACTTGTTAACTTGCAGCCCTGTCTTCAGAGCAATTTGGAAAAACTCAACGCAGGAGCAATGCACAAATAAAACCAGCAGATCCTAAGTGTAAGCACCTTCAGTTGTGATACAGAATGTCATTTTTTTTTATACTCTACAGGCTCCATGTAGTAAACAAACCTTCACTGATGTCGATCCTAAGGAATTCCAATGATAACTCTAATCTTCGCTAAGACAATTCTACATATCCACATGTTTACACAATGGCAGACACACAGATACACTCATGTGCTGTCATCTCATAGGTCTGGCCTTATTATCTACAGGCAGTTGACAAGAATGAATTAGAGAATGGGGTAATGTGTGTAGGCAGACTCATTTATTCAGATGACATGGTTTATTCAGCTAAAATTGTTTCTGATGAACTTCTTTAGTCTAAGCCAGAAAACTTTCAGAAATATCCAGAAAGTGAAAGGAAAAAAGAGGAGAGGGGTGAGAATGGGGAGCGGTAACTAACACTAAAGGCTTTGTGAAAAAGTTTGTATGGAAACCTACCACTACAGAAGCTCCCTAAAATATATGCACATGCATGTATAGGAAGTGTTTAAATGGAGTTATCCTATAGGGGGGCATGGAGAGGACAACGCCCCTCCTAGACACCACAGGACAGCAAATAAAAAGCCGAGTAGCAGGAATGGGTTACCTCTCTTGGAGTTGTTGGCCAGTCCCATAGACCCCGAAATTGCCATTGCTCATGCTTTATCCTCTAGAACTTGATGGTAACACTCTATTGCTGAAGACACTATATACTTGAATCATAGAACACAGGGAAATCAAGCTGGTACTGACCACAAGGCTTCATCCCTTCTGGATAACTTTCATAATGTGGAAGGTGATATGCACACTCCAGAAGGGAAAGTAATAATCAGTCTTATTCAGCTGTGAGCCCTGTGAGCTACACTCATGACCGGACTGGCAGTATATACCCACTGGGGCAACAGTGGCATGAGTATTATGGAAGTAAACACTTTCTGACTGGATTTAAGGTCCATTCCACAAGATGAACCCAAACATGGCACTATTATTGGGGTCAAGTACCTGTGGGTACATAGGTCACAGACCTTAGGGAGTAATTTACTATTATTTTTCTAGAGCGACATAGTATTAAACCTCAACCACCCACTAGAGAAACTTCTTTTTGAAGCAGATGGTGATTAACACAGAGGCCCCCCAAATGGTCAACATGTCAAGGATAAAAGACTGCAGAGTGCTCATCCCTAAATGGGACATCCATGTTATACCCCATCTTCCTTAAGGCTCGGGGTCATTGCAGAATAGGGGGCAGAAAGATTGTAAGAGTGAGAAGTAGTAGATAACGACAATAAAACAGTTTTTTAACACGATAAGGGAGTTGCACATATAAATCCACTGTGGTTGTGATGGCATGTACAAGACTTGCACAAACTTAAGCCAGGCAAAAATCCCTACATGGAGGGGGGAGTGGGCATGAAGCTTCACATCAAACTGAGAAGCTATTGGCAATTGATAGTCACTGGGAGAGGGAGAGTCAGTTTTCTTTAAGGTTATGATGCCAGGTAGATTGACCATGCTCCAGGGGACCCGCACCTAAGAGAATTTGGGCAACACAAGAAAGTTTGATGTGCTTTCTTTCTTTCTTTCTTTCTTTCTTTCTTTCTTTCTTTTTTTCTTTTTTAAAGATTAAACAAAGTTGGGTGAGGTGGATCTTGGAGATGAGGGACAATATTATTAAAATAACTGTATGACATTCTCAAATAATTAATATAAATGTTCAAAAAAAGAAAAAAATCTCCCTTATAAACAAAAATCAAGGTGCAACATTCCTAAAGCACAAATTCCAGATATTGGAGGTCTGCAAGAACATCTTTGGGAGTTCTCAGAACAGTGGCAGGTGGGAGGGAAGCTTGGTCATGTCAGTTGGTCGTGTTCTCAGTGGTGCTTTGCGTGGAAGGAGCAATAGCTCCACAGAACTCTTCTCATGATTATAAGCTGATGGACAGCTGACCAGAGTTGGTTTAGCATGACTCACTGACTCCAGCTGTTCAACAAACTGGAGGGACAGAATCTCTTGCTACACACTATTCTGGTTGGCTGCATTCGCCACTCGCTAATAGCTTTATCTGGAAAGCTAACTGTCATGCAATAAATTGCAACTATTTTCAGGCAAAGCTTTGATGAAAAAACTTGTTGGATGGGCTCAATTTCAGCTGAAAGACCTTGCCAACCATGCCCATATGCACAAATTTATACATCGTGCCAGCCCTGCTTTGTGGTTATGATGACAAAGTCATTAGGGCTACCATTTCAATCCTCTTTCTAAGCTGTGGGCTTTAAAGCAGCATTCTCCTGAGAAACAAAATATCCTACTAAACAACATCATTTGAATTTTTGCTCTGTATATGCTTATGCATATACTATTCCCATGTAGTTAGATATTTATAATCTCTTCATTTTCAATTTAATGGAAACAACAGAAACAAAGGGGCAATTAGCACTTAGTGTTGCATGACAAGATTTAATTTTCAAGCAGTAAAATTAAAGATGGTCTTTATTTGCTGGGCCTTACAGTGTACCTTACTTACATGATTCATGGTCTTTAATTCCAATAGCCTACAAGGTTGGCAATAGTTTTTATATTTTATAGAGGAGGAAACTGATGTAGCAAATTAAAGGTATTCAAAATCACAGAACTAATAAGAAGAACTAGGCACTTGAGTTGGGCATTCTGATTCCAAAGTTCACATTCTTTATTATTCTACACTACTTGTATGTTATGAGGAAATCTAACACTAGATGCCTGTAGCACCAACCTGGAAAAAAGCGGGACACCCTCCCCCAATCATCCTTCACTAAAATGGATTCATGGTTTTCCTAAATATTCAAATTGCCCTTCCAAATATTTCTAACAAATATAAGCTAAATTTATAAGGAGTTTGCTTCCCATAAGTGGTAATTCTTAGTGCCAAGGTCCAAATCAAATTAAAAGGAGTATTTCACTCATTGAACAATCATACAATTTCCTTCACTGGCAATTGTGTTTGATATTCACCCAAACACATATTGGTATGAAAATTTTTCTTCAGAGCCTAACGCGCAAATACTCAATGTTGAAACTTCTTTTGGAAAAGAGGTTGAAAGGAAACTTGGTCCAGTAGTAGGTCCGCAGTTCTGAAGGGAAGATCTGTTTCTTGATGAGTTAGATGTCAAACAGCCTGAAGGACTGGGAGCCAAATGTTCTGATTAGACACTAGAAGAGCTTCATCTCTGCCAAGCATCAAACCCTAGCACTCCTTTGTCCAAAGTCCAAATCATTAGAAAATATATTCTTGCTGTCAAAACTTAAGATTTTAAGGATCTATTAATTTATTTCTGTATTTCTTTATTAAAGCTTCTTCTTGCATTAACTTAGTTAAATATAAAGTGCAGGAAGATGTATAAAGCCTATGTTAATCCACATGGAAATTTCTATTTATTACTAGCACTTGTATAATCTGACTTCATACGTCTCTGTGCTTTATTCCCCCCAAAGATCAAAATTACATTTGGTTGTTTGTTACCCTTAGAGCAATAAGTAGATTGTTAAAAAAATTTCTACTTTCCACAGTGAATGATTTATTATTCAAGTCTAAACTCTACACAAAAGGTATAAATGCAAATACTTATTCAAATAAATGTGGTGCCCCAAGGCACTATTTCTACCTCATAAGTATTTGGATATTATATTGTATTATACTGTCTGTCAAGCCAAACTTCCAACCATATTATTTTTATTCCTTCCTATTTATGTAATGTTTGAAAAGACCATAAAAGGCAAAGGTAAGCTTGGCTTTGCTCAGCCCAAGAGTCGGATTGTGGCCACTGGAACACATAGGTTTACAGAGAAGTGACATTTAGCCCACTAGTCCCCTTGGTGATCAGAGAATAATTCATCTATGAAGTGATTAAAAATGGAAGAAAAGTGTTCCTATGGGAAAAGAATATACAAAAGAACTGCCTTCTAAATCACATTCTTATCCATGGGGAAGGGGAGTGAGGAAGGGGGATGGGGAGAGGGAGAAGACAGATTCTCCAGGACACCACCAAGGGCTTCAGAAATGAATCCAATCAATCAAAAACAAGCATAAATTAGTTATTTTCACAGCATTTCTTTCACTGGTAATTGACAATACATTAGCTATGTATCTTTAAGTTAATTTTGGTTTTTATTGAAAATAATAATTAGTCTAGCATGCCTACTGCAAGAATGCTAATAGCCACCACACCAATATGAACCCTGCATATTTTTTTTCAGATTTTAAACAGAAGTAAGTTTAAATTACAATTGTCTATTAACTTATTAATGGAAAGTTTTAGCTTCAGTTTGAGCTTCTTGTTCTTATGATCGTACAAGATGTGCATATGTACGATGAAGGAACTAAAGCTGCTGGATTCCTTCTTTTCCTTTTCCTTTCACTGTCCGACACAACCTTGAAAAGTTCACAAAGCACTCATTAATTCCTCTGGATCCAGAGTGTTTACAGCTGTTTTCCATAACTATCCTCATCAATCATTTAAAGCCCTGTACCTACTATCACACATGCTTCTTCATTTATTTAAAATTTAAATTATATTGGTTTAATAAATGGTATGCCTCAAAAGAAATATGCATGGAAATCTTGTTCTGTGCATTCAGAAAATCTTATTTTTTTTTTCATTAGATAAAGCTAGGGTTATTGGCATCATTTCAAGGAAATTCAGCAACTATTTCAGAAATACATGAACAACATTTTAAGAGGTATTATACTGCTTAAACTAAAAGCTGTCTTTAAAGTAAATTGATTTAATTTTTAATTTTTTTGTTTGTTTGTTTTGCGAATGAAACCACCTAGCTTTAGCCAGCAGTCTTTTATACTTTTGGGGGGTTTGGATATATGACTCCTCTGCTCTATTAAATCTACTGAAATTATTTTCCACTGAGTTATACAATTTTCCTTTGGGGGTTCAGAGAATTTTTATATGACCGTTTATCATTTCCTAAGAACTCTGAGGAATCCCAGGTACAGATGTTACTCAAGTTTTTTTCTAGACTCAGCACTTTACTAACAATTCATTTAAAAACCATACAGTTGTATTTCATTTCTGTCGTGTATATTGATTAACATGTAAGTCCTTTCATGCCTTTCACAAAATTTTATTTATTTTTCTTAGAACAAAATCTCAAAAGATCAGCTTCATACAAAAAGAACATTCTAGTCCTGCAAAATCATTTATTAAATGCACAAAGCTAGTTTTGGGGGCTTAGGTACGATCACAACCAGATCATTTAGAAATTCTAGGATATGGTCAATGCTCTTTATTTATAATACAAATATTATTCCGATAAAAGGCACTGGGAAATCCCACCTAGAGCAATACCCTGAAAAGCAGATTGGGCTGGGATTTATGAGAACAAGTTTCTGCTGCAGTTCTATGGCTAACTGGCTTCTTGGATCTGCTCACACCATTGAAGCTGCACAAAATACTTTCCCTGGGACTTGTTTTTCACACCTGTAAAATAAGGATAATTGGACTTGAATTTCTGGGCTAACTTTCAACTCAAACAGGCACTGATATCACTGCACTGACAGGGTAATCAAGATGGAAACAATCCTTAAAGTGGCATCACAAAATAAACTAAATTAGGGATGACTATTTTAAAAATATGTATTTAAATTTAGAGCTCAGGCCTTATTTTTTTAAGAACTGACTAAGAATTTTATACAGTGGTTCCTTGAACAAAAATGTGCAATATTCAAGTTTAATCTAAAAATTAACATCTTGTTAACTGGCATTTAGTCTATTTTGAACTAATTGGGCTTCTCTTAATATTATTGATAAGGATTACAGTTGTATCAATACTACACTTTAAAATTAATATGTGAGTTATAAAGCAGAAAGTAAAACAAAGAAATTTAAATTTAATTTTCATTGCTGACCTTCTGGAAATCCCATAGCACGGCTTATACAATGCCAGTTCACTGACCTCCTATAATAAAGCTAAGAAAAGGAGACTGAGTTAACACTGGAGAAAAGATGCAGGCCACAGTTCTAATCTAAGAAAACTACGAGGTAAGTGTAAACCTTAATGAATGAAGGATTATCACTAAATAAGTTATAACAGTCATTTAACAATGACTCTGGCCTCTGAATCGAACTCACATGTTTCAGTTTCAGAACAACCAGACTGGACACAGAAAAGCATCTGCCAGCAGAGCTGGTATCAACAGCCCCAGCTTGGTGCCCATCCTCCATAACCTGTCCTGGTGCTCCTCCCCATCCGAGCTCCTATCTAAGCGTTCTTTCCCTTATATCTTATGATACCACATCATTCACTTACTTGTGTCTGCTTTTAATTGTCTACCATTTGCCAACAGAATGCCTTTAGAACAGGATTTTAAGTTTTGTTTTTGTTTTGTCAGTTTTATTCAACGATGTTTCTGAAGTCTTTAAAATAGTCTGGCACACCGAAGTTATTCACTATATTTGATTTACTAAGTAAACAAAGAAATGAAATATGCACTGAAATTATAATGCATCAAGGTATAGGTCTTGATTCTAAGCTAAAATCACTGAACAACCTATGACAAATATACACTTCTCATACACAGGAACAAATGCTCAAGTCAGTATAGTTTATAAAGTTCACGAGGATCCCTGAGCATCGTGTTGCAGTCTGGAGTCCCAACACTCAGGAAATAGACTCAGGAAGATTTGAGTTTGAAGCCAGCCTGAGCTACCTTACTGGTACTGGTTTAAACAAATAAAAAAACCAAATAAAAAAATTATTCATTTGGAGCTTGAGCAGACACCTACTTTTTCTGTTACACAAACCAGTAATTATAGGAATGATTAGATGGCTAAATGGGCAGCCCTGACAACCCAAGTTCAATTCCTGGGACTGACATGGTAGAAGGAAGAAAACCAGCTCCCAAAGACTGTTCCCTGACTTCCACAGGCATTCTGTGACACACACATAGTCATACACACAGTCACACAACCACAGCCACAGACACACACACACACACACACATACACACACACACAATGTAATAAAAATTCAGTCATTGCAATGTTGTTCAGACACAATGAAAATGTGGTTGTCATGGTGTGCGACTACTCAAGAATGAAAAAAGCAACTCATAGAAGAGCAGCTTGAGTCACTTCAGTAACATCATGAAGCCAGAACAGTTTGTGGCTGTGAAATGTTGTGCTGATGTCATGTTATCACTTGATTTTGGTCAACCTGAAACTGCTATTAAGAATTTACATAATTTGGGCTGAGGATGTGTCTTAGTACTGAAATGCTTGGTTGGTATGCAAAACTGCTGGGTTTGATCTCGAAGACTGAAAAGTGAAGTATTACCCTATTCAAAGAGTGAGATCAGTATCTCTCTATGTGATTTTTATGGTTTCAGTCACAGTTGGATATGTTTATTATAATAGCAACAGACAAAAAATTGTATCTGCACAACTTTTCTCAAACAGTGTAAGGTCTATTTTGGTCTATATAGTTGATGCCTAGTAGATAGAAAGACATTAAACTTAATGGGCAGAGGAACTGGCTTAGTTGGTAAAGTGATTGCTTATAAGCGTTAGGCCCTGAGTTCATTCCCCCAGAATCCATGTAAAAATGCCAGACATGGTTTGTGCATGTAGTCTCAACACTGGGAGATGGAGGCAAGAGGATTCCTGGGGCTCATTGGCCAGTTTACACAAAACAGTGAACTCCAAGCCAACAACAGATCCTGTTTCAAAGAAAGTGAGTAGCATTTCTGAGGATGACACTTGAGGTGTTGTCTGGTATCCATATGCACATACATGCACACACATGCATGCATATCTACACATACATGAACATGTACACACATACACATAAGAAATTTTTTAAAAACTCAAGAAAAAGTTATATAAATTAGAAAGACTGGGAAATCTAGGAAAAGGCTACTATAAAATATAATATCTTCATTACATTTTTCTGAAGTCATACATTATAAAGGCCAATGTATTCATTTTAATATTACTTCCTTTCATTTTAATAATAGTGTAACATGCCAACACACATGACATTTCTTCATAGGTTTAGTCAGCTCCTTTCCTTTGTAATTTTCCATGCTCTGAAAAGTTTGTTATCATAACCACATTGCACTTATTACAAATAAGTACTGCATTAGAAAAGCAATTCAATTGCATTCCAATTCCTTTGTGAAACTAAGCGGTTTTGCATGGTAAGTAAGTTGAGTTAATGGGACTATATCTGAAGGATATGCTACCTGGACCTGAAGTTACACAGGTATTTCTTGAAGGGGTCTGCCAATGAAGGGAAGAGACCTGCTGTGAACAGGATGGGAAATTATTATCATCTGCTTTCCGAAATTAAATGAGAATTGTTGCTCAGCAGAAACCTCTTGACTACAAAGACTCTCAAATTATGTCCTGCTGGGAAGAATGTGTGGGGTGGTGGGAATTTGAACATTTCACTCTGCTTCAAATCAAATAAATTTTATGCATTTGTTTACAGTCTTAATGAAAACCTGCTATCTCTCTTTTACAAAAGAAAAGTGACTTCTAACCCTTGTATAGCAGAATGTTTGCTTCCTGCCTTCATACTCAAAGGGCAGCTTGATTGGTCATCAACCCTATCTGTGATGAGGTGAGTTGTTACTTTATGCTTAGTAGGTGGCTTTACATAGCTTTACCTTTTAAGGGGGAAATCTTTTGTCTTAAACACAAAATTGAGCACAAATATTATGCTTTAATGTAGAAGATGACTTTTTAGACTTAATTTATACCTTGACTTTCTACTTTTTGGAATCTTTTCATAATTTAAACTTAATTGCTGCTGGAGGGTGGGTTCCAACCTCCATCCATGTAGTGGCTCTGATCTTAGCAGACTGCCAGAGAGTGTCAAATTCTGGCCTCCCTCTGGCCTCCCTCTGACATAGGGGCTGAGAACGCAGGGGACTGCCTGAGAGTGCCTGGATCCTGTCTCTACATGGTGAAGGAAGCCTGAATGTACCTGATTGGAACCTGAATTGGGCTTCTGTGGGTACTCCTGAATAGCTGATCTGAAGCCATCAGTTCCCTCTGAATTAAACCTGAGAGAACTTAGCCCTGTACGAAGCAGCTTTACATGACCAATAAAGAAAGGTTCTAGGCACCCTGATAATACAAACAGAAGCATACTTCAACTCAATTCTCATATCAGAATACTCACAGACACCTGCATACACACACACACACACACGCCAAAGTCACAACAAAAGAATAATAAAATGGAAAGCCAAACACTATGTCCACACCAAACTCCACCAATCCTGTAGAAGAGTTCTACAAGGAGAACCCCCTAGAGATAACTCAGGACACTGAATTTAAAAGAGCAATCATAAACATGATCAAGGGATTCAACAAATTTAAGGAACACATGAAAAAACAAATCAAAGAACTAAAAGAAGATAGGGAAAAACTTCTGAGTGATTTCAAAAAGAAATAGAAACATTGAAGAAAACTCAGGCAGAAATGAAGAAGGAAGTGAAAAACTCAACAAGCCAATTTGAAACAACAGGGGAAAGCCTCACCTCTAGATTGAACGAAATGGAAAACAGAATTGGACCACTCAAGCAAAGATTATGGAAAAATTTAAAAACACACAGGAATGGAATATGCAAGGGATGTGGGACACATAAAAAGACCAAATGTACATATCACAGGAATAGAGGAAGGAGAAGAATTTCAGGTTAATGCTATTGACCAGATCTTAAACAGGATTGTAGAAGAGAATTTCCCAAAATTAAGGAAAGACATCCCCATACAAATACAGGAAGCACATAGAACACTGAATAGACAGGATCAGAAAAGAAACTCCCCATGACATATCATGTCATGCCACCTCCAGTGGAACCCGCATGAGGAACTCTCCATGGGTCGAGGCTGAGAAAACTTCAAAGGAAGAATTCTTCCTGGAGAATAGCTGTGTTAAAAAAGCATGCTGTGTCCTTGGCTGTTCTGCTTTAGTTCTTGTCTTCATTGCTGTCTTTATTCCTGTTCTTTCCTCATAGAGGGGAACTCAGTCACCTGATGTTACACTTCCTCCAAATGCTCCTCTCTTGTTTCAAGCAATAGTCAACGCAGCTAAGAATAATCAACCTTGGAAAATTCTAGATAAGTTGCTGCAAGAAGAATAATCCCCCTACTTCAGTCCCTAGAGTTGACTCAGTTATAAGAAAAAGAGATCAAAGGGAAACTAAAAGAAGATTGCTGCCCACCATTAAGACAGACTTTGGAATTTCCTGGAAGTTAGGGGGAGGCAGGCTATGGCATCCCCTTAAGGGAAAGGAGAGCATGTTTGGAATCCCCAAGCCCACTGATGAACCACTTCCTCATACAGGAGTTTATGAAGGAAATAATAAATGGGTAAATATTCAAGGAAGGAAAGTTTCATGGTATTCATTATAGTTTATGGATAGGTTAGCTAGATCTAGACCACCTTGGTGTCTTTACTACAAATCAGCAGCAAAGTATATTTAAACAATTACAGGCAGTATAAGAAACATGAAAAGAAAGAATAGGAAAATAAGGATTAGAGAAACAAGCCTTTGAAGTTATATGGAGTTATTATAACTTCACTGACCTAGTCATTGGCCTCGGCCACCAAATCCTCAGAAGTAAAATAAAATTGAAAAAAATAAAAAACAAAACCATAAAATTACCAACAATGAAATTTATAAGTAGCTGATGTTGCCAAACCACTAGGAAAAAGGATAAATAGTCTAAGCATCTGATTAATTAGATAAGAACACTGTACACTGTACTGTATTGCTTTGATTTTAAATTGTATTTCTAAGAAAATGATTAACCATGAAATCAACCTAATGCTTGCACAATATTGTTCTGTAACTTGTATAAAATCTGATGCTCCACTTTAGAAAATTGCATTTGGATCATTAACCATCGCTTGTGTTGTGTCTGTTTGTCACTCGCTGAATCCTTGCCCACTCTCCAATTCCCTGTTCCCGTCGGACTGAGTGCTCCAGTCTGGGCTGGTCCATCGCAATATCATAGCAAAAACACTAAATGTGCAGAACAAAGAGAGAATACTGAAAGTAGCAAAAGAAAAACAAGTCACATACAAAGGAAAGCCCATCAGAATTACAGCTGACTTATCAGTGCAAACTATGAAAGCCAGAAGAGCCTGGACCAAGGTATTTCCAGTTGTACAAGACAACAGATGCCAGTCCAGAATACTTTACCCAGCAAAAATGTCTAATATAGTTGAAGGGGAAAGAAAAATCTTCCATGACACAAATAGCCTAAAAGAATACATGTCCACAAAACCAGTCCTTCAAAGAATACTTGAAGCAATACAAAGAACAGAAAGAGAAACAACTATACCCCAGGGGCAATGAAAGAAATTAAACAAAAGTATAATCTAGGAAACACAAAATTAGACAGAGAACATAAACAGCAATCAAAATGATGGCAACCAATACACATCTTTCGATAATAATCTTAACTATCAAAGGATTGAACTCCCCAGTCAAAAGATCCAGCCTAAGTGAACGGATTAAGAAACAAAATCTGGGGCTGGAGAAATGGCTCACTGGTTAAGAGCATTGACTGTTCTTGCAGAGGACCCGGGTATGATTCCCAGCACCCACATGGCGGCTACGAACGTCCTTAACTCCAGTTCCAGAGGAATCCGAAGCCCTCTTCTGACATTTGTGGTATTGTACAACACGGGTGCACTCACGTACATGCAGGCAATACACTCATACACATAAAACAAAAATAGTAAATAAAATATCTTTTTTAAAAAAAGAAAGAAACAAAATTCATCTCTTTGCTCTCTGCAAGAAACCCATCTCACCTTCAAGGACAGGCACTACCTTAAGGTAAAAGGATGGAAAAGAATATTCTAAGCAAATGGCATTAAGAAACAAGCAGGGGTTGCAATTCTAATATCTGACAAAATAGACTTCAAAGTAAAAGTAATCAGAAGAGATAAGGAGGGTCATTTCATTCAGAGTAAAGGAACAGTTAGCCAAGAAGATATTATAATCCTTAGCACATATGCAACAAACACTGGTGCAGCAAAATTCATAAAAAAATATTATAGGACTTAAGACACAGATTAACCCCAAATCAGTAATAATACGGGACTCAATACCCCACTGTCTCCATTAGACAGGTCAACTTGACAAAGAATAAACAGAGAGATGTCTGAATTAAATGATGCCATTCATCAAATGAATCTAACAGACATCTTTCTAATATTTCACCCAAGCACCAAAGAATACACGTTCTACTCAGCACCTCATGGAACTTTTTCAAAAATTGACCACATACTGGGCCACAAAACAAACTTCAACAAATACAAAAAAACTGAAATAATTACATGCATTCTATCAGACCACAATGCAATAAAGCTCAATATTAAGAATGGACAAAGCCTTAGTCACTACACAAACTCATGGCAATTGAACAACACACTCCTAAACAATGAGTGGGTCAAAGATAAATTAAGAAAGAAATAAAAGAATTCTGGAATTCAACAAAAAGGGCAATACAACACAACAGAACCTCTGGGCATCTTTAAAAGGAGTCCTAAGAAGGAAGAATATAGCTCTAAGTGCCTACATTAAAAAATTAGAAAGAGCCCAAATAAATGACATAACACTGCAGCTCAAGACACAAATGAAACCCAAACCCAGCAGAAGAGAAGAAATAACAAAAGTCAGAGCAGAAATTAAGGAAATAGAAACAAAGAAAACAATACAAAGAATCAATGAATTTAAGAGCTGGTTCTTTGAAAAGCTAAACAAGATAGATGGACACTTAGCCCAGTTAACCAAAAGAAAGAAAAAGCAAATTCAAATCAACAAAATCAGAGATGAAAGGTGAAACATCACAACAGACACCCAAAAGATCCAAACCATTATAAGGGAATATTTTAAAAACTTATACACCTCTCCTGGCCTGCTCTTCTGTCCTCAGGCCTCTCTTGGGGTAAGTCTATTGTGCAGCCCTCCGCGTCTGGACTCCCCCAGCCACGTTCACCCTTCCATCTCCCCCGCTGTTCTCTATTCCTAGCTTGAGCCCTGTGCCATTCCTAGTCTTGGGGCCCCAGACACCTGGGGAGCCAGTGCTGCTTCCTGACCCTTTTCACCCGGACCGGCTTGGTGCCTTCCTTGGGCCCCAGGAGCACTGCCTCTGGACCTGGCCCCACGCTCACCTCTTTCTGCTTCCCCGGACCTGCACCACCGGCTAAGTCTCCTGGCCTGCTCCCCTATCCTCAGGCCTCTCAGGGTGGGTCCATCGCGGAGGCCCTGCACCTTGACTCCCCCGGCCTCATTCGCCCTTCCATCTCCCCGGCTGTTCTCTGCTCCTGGTTTGGGCCCTGCGCCATTCCTGGTCTTGGGTCCCCAGACAACTGGGGAACCGGTGCTGCTTCCTGATCCTTTTCGCCCAGGTCACCTTGGTGCCTTCCTTGGGCTCCAGGAGCACTGCTTCAGTGGGACCTGGCCCGCTCTCACCTCTCCCTGCTTCCCCAAACCTTCACCACTGGCTAATTCTCCTGGCCCACTCTCCTGCCCTCAGGCCTCTCTTGGGGTAAGTCTATCGCGCAGCCCTCCTGCCTGGACTCCCCCAGCCCTGTTCACCCTTCCATCTTCCCCGCTGTTCTCTACTCCTAGCGTGGGCCCTGTGCCATTCCTAGTCTTGGGGCACCAGACACCTGGGGAGCCAGTGCTGATTCCTAATCCTTTTCACCCAGACCGGCTTGGTGCCTTCCTTGGGCCCCTGGAGCACTGCTTCTGGACCCATTCCCGCCCTCATCTCTCTCTGCTTCCCTGGTCCTGCAACACCCGCCAGCCTCTTTCTGGGGCTGACAGCCTTTTTCTGGGGCTCCAAGGCTTACCTTTCCTCTCCCTGATCCTTTGCATCCAGTACAGCCCAGCTACTCAATCCACTCTCTGGGAAATTTTGGGGTTTCTTCCCACCCCATCTACCTTTGCATCCCTGCCTGGCACGGCCATGGCCAGGATCTCAGGTCAGTCCAACACCCAAGTTCCTGAGGCCAAAATCATTCTTAGAAGATTCCAGACCTAAGGAGAAAGTCTGAAAACTTATGACCCACATTGGAATTGGGCCACCGCAGAACTCCTGAAGACAAAATCAATCCGGCCACAACAAAATAAAAT
>NW_008337640.1:1077114-1091024 GCF_000622305.1 Nannospalax galili | reverse complement strand
CCATCCTACCAAAAGCCATTTATAGATTCAATGCAATGCCAATCAAAATCCCCATGACATTCTTCACGGAAATGGAAAAAACCATCCTAAGATTCATATGGAAGTAAAAAAGACTGGATAGCCAAAGCAACCCTGAACACTAAGATCAATGCTGGGGGGATTACTATACCAGATTTTAAGCTCTACTACAGAGCTCATATCCTTAATGAACATAGATGCAAAAGTTCTCAATGAAATACTTGCAAGCCCCATACAGACACACATCAAAAAGATCATTCACCATAATCAAGTATGCTTTATCCCAGAGATACATGGTTGGTTTAATATATGCAAGTCAATAAACATAATTAATCATATAAATGGACTCAAAGACAAAAACTACACTGTCATCAATAGATGCATCTCAGCTGTACAGAAATTTCATAATTCAATGGGATCCCACTTATTGATTGCTGACCTTAATGCCTGAGCAGCTGATGTCTGATTTAGAAAGTACTTTATATAACAAATCCACAGCCAACATCATTCTAAATGGAGAAAAACTGGAAGTTTTCCTGCTAATATCAGGAACCAGACAAGGATGTCCACTATCTCCACTCCTTTTCAACATACTGCTTGAAACTCTGGCTAGAGCAATAAGACAGGAAAAGGAAATTAAAGGAGTACTAATTGGAAGAGGTCAAACTATCACTTTTTGCAGATGATATGATATTATATATAAGAGACACCAAAAATTCCACCAGAAAACTCCTAGAAATTATTAACAAGTTTAGTAAAATGGCAGGATATAATATTAACCTACAAAAGTCTGTAGCCTTCCTATATACCAATAACAAGCAATCAGAGAAAGAGCACATGGAATCACTCCCCTTCACAATAGCTGCAAAAAAACATGTTGGAATAAACCTGACCAAAGACATTAAAGTGCTCTACAATGAAAATTTTAAATCATTAAAGAAAGAGATTGAGGAAGACATCAGAAGATGGAAGGACCTCCCATGCTTATGGATTGGAAGAATTAATATTGTGAAAATGACCATCCTACCTATAGTCATTTATAGATTCAATGCAATGCCAATCGAAATACACATGACATTTTTGTGGATTAAAAACATTTAGTAATAGGCTAGATGGAGGAAGTGAGAGGACTTGGATTGGCAACACTATAACTATGGTGCAAATATCAAGTAATAATTTAGACAATAAGTAGATTGCAGGACAAAATTACTGAGAGACAAATGAGCAAGTTTCCATAGTCCTCAAAAGTGTAAAGAGGGGCCACTGGAGAAATGGTTCAGTGATTAAGAGCATTAACTGCATGCATTCATGATAAAAGTTCTAAAGGGAACTGGACTGGAGGGAATGTACCTCAACATAATTAGAGCTATATACAACAAACCCACAGACAACATCATTCTACATGGAGAAAAACTGGAAACATTCCCATTAAAATCAGGAACCAGACAAGGATGTCCACTATCTCCACTCCTTTACAACACAGTGCTTGAAACTCTTGCTGGAGCAATGAGACAGGAGAAGGAAATTAAAGGAGTATTAATTGGAAATGAAGTCAAACTATCTCTTTTTGTGGATGATATGATACTATACCTAAGAGAGCCCAAAATTTCCACCAACTCCTAGAACTGATCAACATTTTCAGTAGAGTGGCAGGTTATAAAATCAGTCTACAACAATCAGTAGCCTTTCTATATACCAATAACAAGCAACTGGATAAAAAGTACAGGAAAATGCTACCATTCACAATTGCTGCCAAAAAAAAAAAAAAAAAAAAAAAGTCTTGGAATGAATCTGACCAAAGATGCCAAAGATCTCTACAATGAAATTTTAAACCATTGAAGAGACTGATGAAGACACCAGAAGATGGAAGGACTGCCTATGCTCATGGGTTGGAAGAATTACTATTGTGAAAATGACTATTCTACTAAAATCACTATATAGATTCAATGCAATCCCAATCAAAATTCCCATGACATACTTCACAGAATTAGAAAAATGATCCTTAAAATTGTATGGAAGCAGAAAGGACCTGGATAGTCAAAGCAACCCTGAGCACAAAGAGCAAAACTGGGGGGATTACTATAACAGATCACAAAGTATACTACAGAGCTATAGTCATAAAAACAGCATGGTACTGCCACAAAATAGACACATAGATCAATGGAATATCATTGAAGACCCAAACCCGAGGACACACAATTTCAGCCACTTCATATTTGACAAAGGTGCCAAGAACACACAATGGAGGAAAGAGCATCTTCAACAAAAATGGTGCAGGAAAAACTGGATCTCCACTGGTAGAAGAATGAAACTAGATCCTTATCTTTCACCTTGCACAAGAGTCAGCTCCAAATGGATCAAAGACCTCAATGTAAAACTGGAAGCCCTGAAACTATTAGAAGAAAATATTGGCAGTAACTTACAAGATATAGGTGTGGGAAAGGATTTTCTAGATTGGACAGAAGTTGCTCAGGAATTAAGGTCAACAATCAACAAGTAAGACCTCATTAAACTAAAAAGCTTCTGTACAGCAAAAGAAAAAAATCAAAAAGTGAATAGAAAACATGCAGAATGGGAAAAACATCTTCACCAGTGACACCTCTGACAGAGGTTTAACATCCAGAATATATAAAGAACTCAAAAAACAAAGAATTCAAAAACCAAATGACCCAATTAAAAGATGGGCTAAAGATCTAAACAGAGAGTTCTCAAATGAAGAAATAAAGATGGCTAAGAAACAGCTCAAAAAGTGTTCAACATCGTTAGTAATTAGGGAGATGCTAACTAAAACCACCCTAAGGTAGCTCCTTACCCAAATAGACTGTCTAGGATCAAGAGAAGAAATGATACCAAATGCTGGCAAGGATGTGGAGAAAGGGGAATGCTCATTCAGTGCTGGTGGGATTGCAAACTCATGCAGTCTTTATGGAAAACATCATGGAGAACTCTTAAAAAACTAAAAATGAGCCTACCATATGACCTGGTTATACCACTCCTTGGCATATACCCAAGGACTCATCCTATTATAGAGACACTTGTACAACCATGTTTATTGCTGCTCTTTTCACAGTAGTTAAGAGATGGAAGCAACCTAAGTGCCCCTCGACTGGACGAGTGATTAACAAAAATGTATATTTACACAATGGAGTTCTATTCAGCAGTAAAGAAAGAAGAAATAATGAAATTTGCAGGTAAATGGATGGATCTAGAAACTGTTATACTAAGTGAAGTAACACAGACTCAGAAAAACAAATGACATATGTTCTCGCACATATGTGGATCCTAGCACCAAATTCTTTTAAATTCCAGGTCCTTTTACTAAGACAATGCTATACAGCAGTCCCTTCTGCATGAAATAACTACCATCCTCACAACTTCAGCTGAGCCTGATTGTTAAACATCATTACAACTGGGATGGTTGACAGTTGTGCTCATTCATTAAAGGATGGCCAAGCAGGGCCATTGGACCCTCACCAGATTATCCAGCCACTCTTTCCAGCCAACTGTGTGTAATTTGGACCTAATCACACATGGCCTCCATTTCAAGGAAAAAAATCAAATAATCAGAACCACAGACTACCCCCTAGTGGGCTTTCAAAAACCCATAGAAATCATAATATACCCAAATGCTAGCAGATAAAAAACTAATGAATATGTTTGCTTCCCTTTCTGACAGACAGATCCATCATGCCTCAAGGAAGTTGATACCAATGGGGGCTACCGTGATTTCAATCCCTGTAGGTTGGAACTAGGATTAACTGGGGGATATCAGGGTATAACAGGACAGGTAAGACCCATCTATCTAAAGGATAATCAGTATCTCTATAAGAACCATGACTATTCCCTAATATATGTTGCAGATCCGTGGGACGATCTCTGGCGTGTTGGAGTAATGGGAAAGTTATACCCAGGTGCATTCTCTAGCTACCCTACCACTGACTTTCGTATCTCTCAACAGCTTGAACCTGCAGCTAAGCCTGTGCTAACTCATCAAAATATTATTCTATAGGAAAAACAAACAGAGGACCAGATAAGATCAACTATGTCCTGGAGTCAATACATTCAATATGTTGCTAACTTTCTTCCGTTCACCACCCACCCTAATGCCTCTAACTGTTTCTTTTGTGCATCCAGCAATAGACCTTTACTGACAGCAGTACCAGTTAATACCACCCTTCTTTACCCAGAAACAAAAAACAATTTCACCGACTCTCATCTGATGGACATTCCCTTATTCAAACAACTGGCTAACTATCCAATTTGCATTTCCAGCAAGAATAAGCCTACTCATCACAAATGCCTCACTAACTCTACTCTCTCCAGGACAGCATGCGTCGCCCCTCCTCTTTTTTTATGGTGCAAAGGAAAAGCCCAACCCTGTGTTAACTCCTCTTTGTCCACCTTTGGTGTACCTGTAATGATTACTCCCCAGGTGTATCTATTCGAGGAAGAAGAGGCTGCCTTACTCCTTCACACCTGCAGGTGGAGAGAAATCTTCATCCCCCTGCTGGTGGGACTCGGACTTGCCCTCTCCCTGGGTGCCGGAGGCGCTGCAACTGCTGCTATTGTACAAACCCATCAGCTGGCAGGAGACTTTCCAGACAAGCTGGACCAGGCAATGGCATCCATGACCGACAGCCTTGAGTCTCTCCAACAATAAATGAACTCTCTTGCTGGGTTGTGCTCCAGAACAGAAGAGCACTGGACTTAATAACTGCTGAACACGGGGGGGACATGTGTAGTATTGGGAGAGGAATTCTGTTTTTTTGTAAATGAATCAAATGTTATTGAGACCAATGTTAATACTCTCAAAAAACTTCATAATGATCCATTTTCAAGATTTCAACCCACCAAACAATTAGGTTGGTTTAGTAACCCCTTGTTTTCATGGCTCCTACCCTTTGTTAGTTCCCTGATCATGCTGTGTGTCATTTTGATGCTTGCTCCCTGTTTCATACAATTTCTTTGCTGACAAATTACTACCATTGCAAAAATTACTACCAATCAGGTCATGGTCAATTATCAGCCTTTGGATTCTCCCGAGATCAATGAGTTGGCTCTGAAAGCTTGTGATGGCACTTCTCCATTGTACAACAAAACAGGGGGAGATGTTGGGGGACCCTGCTGCTAAGGTTGTAGTCCTCCATGTCCAGATAGCTCTAAGGGGCTTGGCGCTATATGGAAGGACTCTCTTTCTCAGCAGGGGCCTCCTGCTCTCTGCCTGACATACCTGGAAAGTGCCTCCAAGCACGGATGCCTGACTTTATTTGGAACATGACATTTGGCATAGCTACCTGCAGTAAAACTGCCCCCATGTTTTTTCTATATGATAATTAGGCATTGTCCTATAGCCAGATGATAGGAACCCCCTACCACATGTAAATAAAGCATACTATGAGCACCTATCAGCTGAAGCTTTGGCTGCTGCCTCCACACTGTATTTTTCCTAACCTCCACTGAATAAACAGAGCTGTTTCACTGAATCTGACTCCCTGGAAAGTCTTTTTCCATTGTGCTCACTGGCCATCCTGACCCCGTTCATCGCTTCTGCTCCCTTTGTCCTCGTGGACTGGTGGCCAATGACCCAGAAGGGGAGGGAGAGACCCACACAACCACTCTTTCTGGCCAACTGTATGTAATTTGGCCCTAATCACACATGGCCTCCTGGATTTGGGGAGGGCTAAAGTATACAATCTGGGGAAGGCTAAGAAGAGAAGGCATGACCCATGCTGGGTAAAGGTTTTCCAGTGTGCATACCCTCAGGTCATACACCTCAGCAACTCTCAGTTATCTCAGTAAGTAAGCTCAATAAATTCATTGGTTCCCCAGTAAAACTTTAATCAAACATTGGCTTGACACTAGAACCTTAAAAAGAAATAAGTATTGGTTAGAATCCCCAGGAAAAGAGGTCTCACAACAGATGGAAAATTTAGTTGTTAATGTTATTATATCTTATAATTAAAAAAAATGAGATTATGAAAGATGTTAAAAGGATATGGGAAGGGAAATATTTTCCAAAATAGAAGAAATGAGAAAAACCTAAGCAAGTGATGAATATCTGTGTAGGTTTGTTATGACATATAAAGGATGAGACAAAAATAATATACAGAGAATCTTAAAATTTCTATGGTCATAGTTTAGTCAACTAGTTTAAGGAACAAAATATATATCTAGTCAAAGTTTATCTGAGAATATTTGTTTTTTTTCCCAAGCTTTACCTACATAGCACATAATAAATAGTACCAGACTGAAGGAACTAAGCTTATTGGATGTTCAACAGCCATAGTTTGAGGCCTATACTAATATGTTCAGAGGGACTTAAAGGACAGTTTTTGCTCCTTGCCCTCCAGGCTTGACTAAGTTCCAGGGGACTATGGAACATCTCTCAAAATATCCAGTAACTGTGGTGAGTTACCTGTCCTCTTGTTCAGGGAGGACATGGAGACCCCATGAGATGGACTTGAACCATTGTCCAGTCTACAAAGAGGAGGGTCAACTCAGAGGAAACATCTCATTCATGCTTCCAAGTGAAGCGAGCCATGGTTGAGCAGGACCTCTGACTAATCTTCACATAGATGGAACTGGTAAAAGAAAGGAGACAGGCACTCCTTCCAAGCCCATGTGACCCCTGAGGAACAGATCCTCACATGACCTTAAGTGTAAAAATAAATTGATTTATTTGGGCCAACTGTATGGTCTTAAACACCCGAAAGGAGAGTATAACCAAAGAGTAAAGTCATCAGTATATTTCTTTAAGAGTTAAAGGATTACACTTCCCAGACATTAGGCTTAAGTCCATGTAAAAAGTTATTTAGACAATAATTTCTCATTGATGAATTTGTTCCTAACCAGAAAGTGCTGTTCAGATATAAGACTTCAAATCTTGGTCTTTAATACTCAAGCGCCCATCTGTAGCTAAGGGAGACGACCAGCTATTGTTCTAAAATGTTGGATACATTTGTTTTCTCTTCCATCTAGAAGCCTTTGAGAGGGAACTGACACTGAGTCTAACCACTCCAACAGCTATCAAAATGCCTGAAAGCAAATCCTGAGTCCATCACTCTAGGATCCAGCCTTGGATGACAAAAGAAAAATGTGGAGGAACCTAATAGAGGGATGCTTTTGGAAGCCCTTGTCAAGAAATTCCAATGGACTCTCATATGAATATTTGAAAATTGCCCTCTTCTGACTTTCGTCTAGTTCTCTGTCTAGAACTTGTAATGTTAATTACTCTTGCCTTTATTTCTCCTTCACATGTCCTAGTCACGATTCAAGGACTTTCTTTTCTCCCTAGAGATAAGAGTTATGCAATTTAGGAGTCTTTAAATAGACCCAGTGAAGGGGTACTCCAATTGCTTCACCCTGTGTTCAGCATGGAAGAAGCCAGAGCGGTCTGTGTCCTGATTCCCTATTGGCAATTTCAGTGGCCTCTTCAGAGGATGGCTTGATCAGAATAGGAGGTAGGAATTGGCTAGGCAGTTAGGGTAAAAAGACCCCAAAGAAAAGTAGCCTATTTCTTGGCTAAAAGCTACAATATCCTTGGGGCTCTTAGCAATACACTCTGTTCCAAAGGCCAAAAATGTCAAAAATATTTGGGAGCTTTTATCCAATCCTTAAAAGATTTTAGGGTTACCTCTTCAGAGGGGGCCAATATTAGAGTAGCCAAAAGCTCCATAAAAAATAAATAAATCAAAGAAGAGGAAATAGTACATGAAATTATTAGAAAAAGTGATGGGGAGACATGGGAGGCATTGTAGGGGAGGAACTGGGCATGGATTTGATAAAAACACCTAATATGCATGTATGAAATTATCAATGAATTATTTATTAAAAAAACTTAATTGTTGACAAATGGTTGTGCTAGTTCATAAAGCTATTATTTATTCACAATTACATAACTCTGTTCTGTATTATACCTAACAGCATTCATTATATAGCACTTTATTGTCTTGGTTAATATGTTTGGGACCTGTGTTTCTTTTTCTGTCATATTATAAGATATTTAGTTCCTAAATTCAAGGTTTCATTATGTACTTTTAAAAAACATTTTAATTATTATTTTTTATGTGTATGAGTGTATTGCCTGCATAAATTTAAGTGCACCCATGTCATTCAATGCCTTTGGAGGTCTGAAGAGGGCATTGGATTCCCCTGGAACTGGAGTTATAGATGGTTGTTGGCCACCATGTGGGTGCTGGGAAGCGAACTGAACCTGGGTCCTGTGTACAAGCAGCCAGTGCTATTAACTGCTGAGCAATCTCTCCAGCCCCTTATTATCTATTTTTTTCATTTTCAAAGTTTTGAAAAACTTTGTGTTGTATCTTTTTACCACTTACAATGGGTTTTGCATTGTGGTCTAATATGAAAATGCTTGTTATTTATGTATTTATTTATTTAATTAATTACTTATTATATGCGTGTATGTACATGCATGCACACATGGACGTGTGTACACATGCACGTGTATGTTCATTGCCATGGTATGAATGTGAAGGTCAGGAGACAACTTGTGGGCATCAGTTTTCTCTTTCTACCATGTGTGTTCCAGGGGTGGACTCAGGTCATCAGCCTTGGCAGCAGGCATTTTTACCTGCTAAGCAGTCTTTTCAGCCCTAAAAAAATATTTTATTTTAAAGAAATAAAAAATAAATGTAATTCTTTCCATTTACTGATATGGAAGATGACAAAGGTAAATTTTCTTTCAAAAGTACTGAAAAAGTCATTATATGGTCTGTTTTTCTTGTATGTTCTATGTAGCTTTCAAAAACATTTAGTAGTGTGTGACATTTATAACTTCAAATACTAACTTTGATCTTTAGTAACTTCAGAATAAACATTCAGAATAAACATTCTGAAGTTCTCTATAAGTAGATAGGAAAGGTTGCACAGTTTTCTCTCTCTTCTATTCTTCATCAGATAGTGCTGAATAAAAAACAAACCTCCCTCCATCCTCCCTCCCTTTTTTCCTTCCTCCCTCTCTCTCTCCTCTCTCCCTCCCTCTTTTTTCTCTTTTCCTCCCTTCTTCTCAGTCCTCCTTTCTTCTCTCCTTCCTTCCTTCCTCCCTCTTTCTTTCTTTCTTTCTTTCTTTCTTTCTTTCTTTCTTTCTTTCTTTCTTTTCCCTTTCTTCTTTTTGAAATGGGGCCTCATGAAACTCAAGCTGGCCTCAAACTCATGCTATAGAGCTGCGGATCACCCTTGAAATCCTGATCTCCTTCCTCCCCCTCACAAATGTTGGGATTACAGGGGCATAGCACCCCTCCTGAATCCAAAGTAGCTCCCTTAGTATCTTTTGATACTCTTAAACATGCTTATTCTTCTATAATTTGATTTGTCTGATTTAAGTGATATCTACCAATTTCCAAATATTGAGGAGAAAGCAATCAGCTATAGTAACACAGGCATGGAATACTTTATGCAATGTCCTTATAATTTTTTGTCAGGTGTTTTAATTCTACATTGTCATAATATTATACTTTCTTCAAGACTTCATATTTATTTTAAATTTAATTCTCTGTGTAAACACATTCAGAGTTCACAATCAATACTTTTTTAAATACTGCTTACTATCATTTTAATTTTAACACTGTTTACTATCATTTCTTGATCAGATGGAGTTTGTCCTCTCATAGTTCTTTTAAAAGGGGCATATGATAATATTACCTGTTTGGGCAGGATATTTCCTTCCTGCCTTTATGTCCTGAAGAAAAGTCATTGAAGAACAAGACATTTCTCAAGACCAATGTATCTCCTAAGAACCTTTGAGTAGTGGACTGTCCCTACCATCCCTGCATTCTCCCCAGAGCATTCTTTTTAAGTACATGAGTTATCATTTTAGGGCTGGAGGAAGATGCTGAAATCATCTGATTAAATGGCCTTGGTTTTGGAGGAATAAACAGAATAGGAAGAAACTGGGAAAGGTAAAGAGATCACATTAAGGTTTTGTTCCCTGGGCTGTACAGCCTCCAGCGTCCTGGTGCCAGAACATTTCCTGGGTAAGCCCAGCGGTGCCCACTGCACCTTGACTCCCCCAGCCTCTTTCACCTTCCCAGCTCTGCCACTGAGTCTCTCCTCCTAGCTTAGGTACTGGCCCATTTCTTATGTTGGCACCTCAGACATCCAGACTAACGTCTCAGCCCAGAACTACCACTACTTCCTGATCCTTTGCATCCAGACCAACCCAGTTCTTCCCAGTAGTCCCCAGGAACCCTCTGGGGCTGGTCTTGCCCCCACCTACCTTCATTCCCTGGGTGGCTCAGCCATCAGCTTCCTGGTGCTAGCATTTTTCCTGGGTGGATCCGAGGTAGCCTGCAACACCTTGACTCCCCCAGCCTCATTCACCTTCCCAACTCCCCTCCTAGCCTGGGTAATGGCCCATTTCTTGTCTTGGAACTGCAGACTCCTGGACTGACCTCTAGGCCCAGAATCCCCACTGCTTCCTGATCCTTTGCAACCAGACCACTCCAGCTCCTCCCAGTAGTCCATAGGAGCCCCTGGGGCCTCTTCCCACCCCCACCTCCCTTTGCATCCCTGGGTGGCACAGCCTCCAGCTTCCTGAGACCAGCATCTTTCGTGGGCCCTGATCCCAGGTCAGCCCAACCCCCAAATTCATGAGGGTGGCATCCAGACCTTGGGAGAGAGCCTGAGAGCCTCTGTGCCTCATCTGACTTGGGCCTCTGTGGGAACTCCAAAGGACAAAAGCAATTTGGCCACTCCAATATAAAATCAAAAGAGAGAACCTGAAGCCTAGACCAACCAGCTTTTCATGTCCAACAAGTAAACCACAAAGGCACATATAGTTTACAAAAAAGCAGACCTAAACTCAAAGGGAGGCTTGCGTCTCACACAAGAATCAGAAACTACGAAAGAAATTCACATGTCAAAGCAACAGAGAGAAAATAATAACATGAAAAACTAAAATAATATATCCCCACCAAGTATGAATAGTCCTCTAGAGGAGTACAATGAGATCCCCCTAGAGATAACACAGGACATGGAATTCAAAATTACAATTATAAACATGATAAAAGAATTCAGTGAATTTAAAGAACACACAAACAAAGAAATCAAAGAACTGAAGGAACACAGGGATAAATTTCTGAATGAATCAGAAAAGAGTTAGAAATATTGAGGAATATTCAGGCTGAAATGAAGAAAGAAGTGAAACATTCAGCAAGCCAATTAGAAACAACAGGAGAAAGACTCACCAATAGGATGAATGAAATGGAAAACAGAATATCAAGACTGGAAGACAAAGTGGATGAATTAGACCACTCAAGCAAAGATTGTGAAAAATTTAAGAAAACATAAGAATGGAATATGCAATGTGACACCATAAAAAGACCAAACCTATGAATCATAGGCATACAGGAAGAAGAATCTCAGGACGATGGTATGGACTAGATCTTCAACAGGGCTGTAGAAGACAATTTCCCCAAATTAAAGAAAGGCATGTCCATACAAATACAAGAAGCATATAGAACACCAAATACACAGGACCAGAAAAGAAACTCTCCATGGTATATACAGTAAAAACATTAAATGTACAGAACAAAGAGATGATACTGAAAGCTGTGAAAGAAAAACAGCAAGTCACATATAAAGGAAAACCCATCAGGATTACAGCTGACTTTTCAGTGCAAACTATGAAAGCCAGAAGAGCCTAGACCAAAGCATTCCCAGTTCTAAATGACCACAGATCCCAACCTAGATTACTTTACCCAGCCAAAATGTCTATTATAGTCAAAGGGGAAAGAAAAATCCTCCATCACATAAATAGGCTGAAAGAATTCATGTCCACAAAACCAGCCCTTCAGAGAGTTCTTAAAACAATACAAAGAGTTGAAGAAAGGAACAACTACACTCAAGGGGTTATAGAAAGAAATTCAATAAAGGTATAACTGTGAAAATGCACAACTATATCAAGAATGTGAATAAAATGAATAAAAATGACAGGATTCAATACACATCTTTCATTAATAACTTTAAATATCAATGGATTGAACTCCCCAGTCAAAAGATACAGAGTAGTTCAATGGATTAAAAAACAAAACTCATCTTTTTGTTATCTGTAAGAAACTCATCTCACTTTCAAGGACAGGCACTACCTTAAGGTGAAAGGATGGAAAAAAACATACCAAACAAATGGTACTAAAAAAAAAAGCAGGTGTTGCAATTCTAATATCTGATAAAATAGAATTTAAACTAAAACTAATCAGAAGAGATAAAGAGGGCCACATCATTCTAATAAAAGGAACATAAACAAAGAAGATATTATAATTATGAACACATATTCACCAAACTCTGGTGCACCCAACTTCATAAAAACAGTACTGCAGGACTTTAAGACCCAGATTCATCCCAATTCATTAATAGTAGGGAACTTCAATACCCCACTGTCTACATTAGATAGGTCAACAGGACAGGGAATTAACAGAATCATCTGAATTAAAGAATATCATATATCAAATGAACGTTAACAGACATCTACTGGATATTCCACCCAAGCACCAAAGAATATACTTTTTATTCAGTGCCCCATGAAGCCTTCTCCAAAATCGACCATATAGTGGGGCACAAAACAAACCTCAACAAAGACAAAAGGGTTGAAATAATTCCATGCATTCTATCAGACCACAATGCAATAAAGCTTAAAATCAACACTAGAAGAAACCCTAGAAACCTCATGAACACATGGAGATTAAACAACACACTCCTGAATGATAAAAAGGCCAAAAGAGAAATTAAGGAAGAAATAAAAGTCTTCCTGGAACTACATGATAAGGACAATACAACACAACAAAACCTCTGGGACATGTTGAAAGCAGTCCTTAGAGGAAAGTTTATAGCTCTAAGTGCCTACATTAAAAAATCAGAAAGATAACAAATAAATGACTTGATAATGCAACTCAGGACACTTGAAAAGCAAAAACAAATGAAACCAAAATCCAGCAGACCAGAGGATATAACAAAAATCAGAGAAGAAATTAAGGAAATAGAAACAAAGAAAACAATACAAAGAATCAATTAATCCAAGGGCTGGTTCTTTGAAAGGATAAACAAGATTAATAGACTGCTAGCCCAGTTAACCAAAAGAAAGAAAAAGCACCTCCAAATCAACAAAATCAGAGATGAAAGGGGAAACATCACAACAGACACCAGAAAGATACAGAACATTATAAGGGAATACTTTTAAAACGTATATGCTACTAGACCCATATCCTTAATGAACATCATGCAAAAATTCTCAACAAAATACTTGCAAACTGCATACAAACAAACATCAAAAAGACCATCCACCATGATCAAGTGGGTTCTATTCCAGAGATGCAGGGATGGTTCAATGTACATAAGTCAATAAACGTCGTAAGTCTTATCAATGGGTTCAAAGACGAGAACCACATGGTCATCTCAATAGATGCAGAGAAGGCCTTTGACAAAATTTAACATGCTTTTATGTTTAAAGTCCTAGAGGGAATTGGACTGGAGGGAACATACCTCAACATAATTAAAGCCATATATAACAAACCCACAGCCAACATCATTCTAAAAGGAGAAAAACTGGAAGCATTCCCATTGAAATCAGGAACCAGACAAGGCTGTCCACTATCTCCACTCCTCTTTAACATAGAGCTTGAAATACTTGCAAGAGCAATGAGACAAGAGAAGGAAATTAAAGGAGTAATAATTGGAAGAGATCAAATTATCCCTTCTGCAAACAATATGATATTATATCTAAGAGATGCCAAAAATTCCACCAGAAAAAAACTAAAAATTCTTAACACATTCAGTAAAGTGAGAAGTTACAAAATTAACCTACAAAAGCCTATAGCCTTTCTATATACCAATGACAAGCAGTCAGAGAAAGAGCACAGGGAAACCCTCCCATTCACAAT